>NC_092685.1:12723570-12938570 GCF_964275005.1 Diadema setosum | reverse complement strand
TAATGATCCCCACGTCCTCTCGATCCTCCTCCTCCGACGTAGAATTTCTACTACACGGTATATTTTACATTTGATGAATAATGAAAATGCTGTTTTATAAGTATCGTCAAATTTGTATACAATGCGTATCCGCAACCGGAGCAGAGCGCTAATGGCATTCTGTTGTTGTTTATTTTTTCCCCGAGATGGTAACAATCGTCCTACTTAATCAGTGACAAGGAATCCAAACAATATTAATAATAATGAAAGAAATATCTTAAATGCACCTGAAGTAAGAAGGCTGGATTCCTCGCTCCTCTGAACGCGGGACCTCTTTCAAATCATTTCGTAGACCATAATCACGTTATTAAATTGAATTGAATTGAATTGAATTGTATTGAATTGAATTGAATTGAATTGAATTGAATTGAATTGAATTGAATTGAATTGAATTGAATTGAATTGAATTGAATTGAATCAAACTGAATCCCAAATTGAATGAAATTGAATTGAATTGAATTGAATTGAATTGAATTGAATTGAATCAAATTGAATCGAATTGAATTACTGAAACTTCACAAGTATTATACACCCTTAGTGGACAGTTATAGCACATTTATTTTCATATTTCACTTCACTTTGATGGAGTAAACATACTGAACAAAATATAGATATACAGTGAACCGTGACTAGAAAGCGTGTCAGCGTACGAAATCTACACAAAAGACTATTCTCAATAAGATGTGAAATATGAAGGAACCTCAAACGCATAGCTTGCAACTGCGTAAGTGCATGCTTATAACATTGATGACTGATGTATAGCTTGATTTGCTAGTGTCTGTTAGACAGGGCTAATAGTGATACTGGTCCCAACCTCTATGCTAATGAGATGCGGTGATGATGTTATTGCCTCTCATGTTACTCTTCACCTTTCTCACATATTTTCACTGAATTTCTCATTTTTGGAAAATGAAACAATCATTATATTATCATTAATAACTTAGTAATCATCTTTTAAGGAAAAATGATAACGTTGCTAATTCTATCGACATGACACTTTTTCCGCATTTGTTTGCGGAAACCAATGGGAGAGTAGTGAGGCAATGACGTCATCTTATTTACATACGTGATTGCATCCTATGAAACTTTTTCTTTTTTGTTAGATTCGTGATCCTTCTGGAATAAACGTCGACATACAGACTTTTATCATTCTACACTTTTGATCTCAAAATACTCCAAAACAACTCATCTTCTCAGCAAATCGCGTCAGCCAGGTAAGTTTCTTGCATGGTAGACTCTTTCGATATATTGCAAGCATGAACTGGTGCAAGACGGGTTCTCAAACCCTAGAATACCAGAACTATGTTTTCACTTTAAATCTTTGTTTGATATATGTATTGAATTTCTTTCTTATTATAGGCTTATGCACACACTTACGAAGGATGGAATTAAAGGGGATGGCTAGTAATGCCCCGTCACTGTACAGGCATGCTAACCATTCTGAAGCAAATAGTTTTCACACAACAACAAGGATTGGAACAATAAAATATCCCCCAGCATTCCCACTGATTCCCACTGATCAGTTACTAGCTATCCCCATTAAGACCTTTCGGTTCCTAGATCTAGTGTGATGACGGTGATGATGCTGATGATGACGTGATGATCACATGATGACATGATAATGTGTGAATGTGTGTGTGTGTGTGTGTGTGTGTGTGTGTGTGTGTGTGTGTGTATGTGTGTGTATGAATTTGTGTGTTGTAAAACGAAACACGTGAGAAGCTGGAGAGGGGACGAACGCCGCGAACTGATACGCTCACCAACAAGTTATTACACCAAATGCTTCATCATCGCCCCCGCTTTATCGTATCCAAGCGCAGTTTGATTGATGGACTGAGAAATGAGGGAGGATGAATTGGAGACATCGAGGGAGGTGTGAGTGTGTGTGCGTGTGCGTGTGCGTGTGTGCGAGAGCCTTAATGAGGACATGAGCTTTGCCTTAGTCTGGATCCAATCCATCGAACGCTAGCTATTTCTGTCCTTGTATGTCATCTGTTTGTTTTGGCAAATATTAGTATGCTCTGTCAACATACGGTGAGTGTGTATGGTGCTCACGTTCGCGTGCTCGTGTACGTTTTCCCGAGGAGACATGGTGCCTCCTTGGTATAAAGCACGTGTACGTGTAGGCGAGTGTCACAGCGAGATGTTGAGGTCATTAACCATGTGGGGTACATGCAACGAGAACCACCGGAGAGCTCATACATTGTACGCATCCTTCTTACTGTTGTCTTCTCATATCTCACTTTCACGAGCATTTAACTGCATCAGCCTTTCGCCTCAGATCATACTATAACGGTGTGACGAAAAGCCATCTGAAAAAAATAAAACAGCCCTCAAAACGACTTACGCGTATTTCAAACGCACGAGTTCTCCGGTCAAAAATCCTGCCCTTCATTTTGAGAAGTATAAAGGATGATCATCAAAGCAAGCAGAGGGGAGGAAGAACCAAAGCACACGCGCGTATTGGAGAGTCCATGGAAGATGAGCTATTGCAGCTGAATATGGGCTATCCAGCCTTCTTCTCAGATAGAAATGATACAAGCAAACAAATTAACAAAAGTTACAACGCGGATTACAACTCCTCTAACAGAGGTTTAGTATACAGACGAGTGATGTGGGCCTATAGGCCTATAGATTAGATTATCTGATCTGGAGAGATTAAAAAAAAAGATGATAAGGCAAGATAAAATGCACGTATTTATGTGGGACGAAACATATTTCAGAAGGAATGTGCAAGTTGTCAATTCTCGCAAAGTGAAGACACAGAGCTATTACATCTCCACTCGTATGACCAATAAACTTTATTTGCTACAAGGTCTTCAAGCACATCAAGGGCATTGTTATCGTACACAAAAGATTCGTGTTTCCCGCGATCGCATGATAATACTGCCACAGAAACCAATGGATCAAATGAAATATTCCATTCCTGCCCTGATAGGTAAAGCGTGAACAGGTCAATGTGATCAAGGAGTTACCAGACGTTAACTCCTTTATGTTGCGAAGCGTAACTTTACTAACAGTACCAGAAGACGATTCGGGTTACAGCGACAGCACTGGATCTCCCCGCGGTCCCGTCAACTCTGGCAAAAGTCTGGAGGGAGCACGGAGCTCCCTCCATGGAGAGAGTGATGTAGGACCATGCATGACAACCTCCTGGCAGCTGCACGACTGACAGGCTATTAATACAGCTTGCAATATGTTGTGACATTTGCAACTTGAACCATGCGTGCATGACATGAACCCATCGAATTTATGGATGAGTGACAGCGTCGTGTAGTCAAGGCAGGGAAACCCGTTTCGCGCTGCACAATGACTAAACCAGAACTCGTCCGTATCGTCTGCTAACAAGACTTGGCATTACTACTTTTGTACTAGGAGACGTAATGTCTCATGAATCCTTTTGTACTCCTAACTTACGTCGATCTGAAGGGTACTAGATTAATGAATATGCACCCAAAATCTCTCTGTCAGTATAAGCAGGAATTCTCATGTAGATTTACACAAGACAATTTCAAAACTGTATCACCCAAAGGGTGAAAGGAGGTTGATTCCATAGCTGTACAATTACGCTCTTTATTTTTTGATGGAGATGGCTAAGAGTCTTTCAGGTCAGCTACCCAAGTGGGGCATCGCTGAATGCAGAACAAAGATGACTAGGAAAGAAATCCCTCACCCTTTGCACCATTTTTTTTTCTTGTATTCAGTGCTGAGTAAATCTGGGTCACAGCGAGGTATTGAACGATAGAGTAGAATCCTCATGCCCTATAGGTCAAAAAGGACACAAATGAATAGGAGATGCAGAATTGTGCGCTACAGGATTGGTGGACCAATTTAATCTGGTGGCATGCAAAATAACGACAGGGGTTCAAAGCTCGACCATGAAATAGTATCTCGAAAAGCAATCTTTTTAGAAGCTTTCAACTGCTTTATATCCCCATGGAAACGCATTAAAAAACAAGAAACAAACGATGAATGCATACTATTCAAAACATGCTTTGCAGATAATTGACATATGAATACTCAGTGGCAGATGAGAATGACGTGCTCTATGACATTCAGAATAATCAATCGTCCGTTTCCAGCGTATAGTTTCCAACAACCAAACAAACAAACAAACATCAGGATGTAGACTGCATTAAATGAAGAGACGCGATTCTTATTACATCATATTACATAAGGAAACTTATCATAAAGCACCACTTATAACTCGCGAGAAATGAAAAGCGAGTGGAATCAAAACTTGAATGTGGTTTTATATATCATTGTCCGCTCGAACTCGAGAGCCAAGAATTCCTTGAATTTGGCATTGCCTGGATCTCACAGTTTCGATAAGTTTACCTGGAGGTCCTCTGTACCAGGGAGGTGGGATACTCCCTCGTTATTATGATATCATAGATGCAAAACTAGCGTGCTTACAATCCTCTCGCATGAGATCATCGCATCTCTATGAGTGTCTTCATGAAACATTACACCAAGGAAGATGGTGATTATCATTATGAGGCCGAAATGACAATAAAACGTATCTGAGACAAGCGTCTAGCCAAGTTAGAAGCAACCTAGGAAAACAAGCATTCTTTATCAAACAATGCAGACCATACACGCAGGGCGAATATACACAATGTCACTTATACAAACATGCAGAACTTGGTCAATCTAACATACAAAATAGAAAAAAAAAATCCGACAACACACAAACATATAGATGGTGTAGGGAATCTACGATTCAGACCAGATCAGCCTTTAAACGAAATTGAAATTGTCATATTGCATGAACAATACTTGGGAATTCCCAGCCCAGTGAACAGAACTCGTCTCGACATACCTTTCAAACAGAATGAAAATAATAAAAACAACAACAAACAAACAGCAAATGAGGTCTTTGGTTCTGAAACATGTCATGCATGTGTAGACAGGTTTTATAGTATATATCTATGACATGTATGAGGTTGCAAAGTCTCTCATTATACTGTTGTTATGCATGCATTTCCTGGAGTGTTATGATTATTGCCCAAGTTTTAACTTTTACATCTCCTTTGTTTGTGACGAAATCATTTTGAGCGGTCAGTCAACTTTCAGTGAGAAATGATTCATAACAGTACTAACTTAATGAGCTTTTATTCATTGTTAATTTCTCCATTTACTTATATATTAGGTTAACATCAATTGATATGTTTCTACATACAGCGTTCAATTTCTTTCATGTTGTAGTTTGACATGTCTTTGATGTTTACACGTATTTCATACTTCATATTTCATGGTAAAAATTTATTCCTTCATTCATTCGCTTAGAGTATGATTTGTCACGAAGTTATTTTCGAAAGGATGATGCACACGAAGAAATACCCATGGCTATTGTTATATGCTCCTCATACATCATTTATCACCCCTTGGTACAGCAGATGGGATATGAAGGTTGACAAAATTAGTCCTGTAATCGTCCTTTTGAATGTATATGGTTGTTGCAGTTCTTTCCTTAAAAATAACTCCAAAGATAAATGGATCTTGACTAGAAGTTTAATCTTTGATGATAATGATACTGATGGTGACAGTGATGGGTTTGGTCATAACGATGATGTTAATTACAATGATAGTGATTATATACATATTGTAATTCATATTGCTTTATATTGTATTTGCACAGCTGCACAGACTATCAGAGGAAAGGGTGGGGCTTCGAGATCAAGCGAAGAATAACGAAAAATATAACGATATGTGCATCGCGATTCTTATACTTATTATATTTACCGGGACTTCCCTATGGTGACGTTATCGGCAACACCCCCTCCTTAATTGTTACCCCCTCCACGTGTCATCTTTAACACATGCACACATAACGCACTGAACGCACACACGCCCATTATTGCAAACACCCACACACATACACACGTATGTATGCACACACATATACATTCACCTCGTATAGAGAAATACAGACAGACAAACAGACAGACAGACAACAACTACCCTGCGCACTCACACCTGCACGTTCTTCCGTATTGACATTTTAATCGCTATTCTGTGTTTATAATGACGGGGTTTGAAATCAAAATCGCTTTTCAAAAATTTAATATAGATGCAAAACAGTAGCACGAAACATTAAGCAACGCAGTTCTCATATAGGGACTTTCCATTTCGAACAAATCGCTAAGAGCGTCAATATTTCTATATATGTGCCTCTTTTTCTGTGAAAGGACAACATACCTTCGCACTGGGGAAGTTGCGAGGGACATGACGCCCATTGCAAACATTTTTACGTTCTGTATTATATATTGTATCGTTACAGATAATTCTGTTGCAGCTCCACTGCATAATTATGTTCCAAGTTGACAGTCGAACAGTTTATGTTGGAAGTTTCATTGAAATTGGACGTACGATAAGAAAATCATGATTTGTTGTTATTCTTTTTGTTTCATTCTTCGCCTATTCACAGATAAGTGACTCGGTCACAATGATCGACACATTGTATAATCAACTGAGAATATTAGGCTGCCATGAACATACTGACCTAAGCACAAAAAAAGGAAAAAATAATATCGCGAATGATTACCATATCATGATTTTGGTCAATGATATTGCAATGGCAATTGTAACTTCTGGGGCCAGGATGGCATCACCACCTGATTAGATTATAATATGTACATTCGGTTATAACTATAACTAATATCGCTCTCTCGTGAAAACATGTGAAAATTCTTCAACTTTCGGTCCGATTTTGATGAAGTTTCAACTCTTCTGGTGGTTTTGCTCTACTCATCAGTAAAAGCCAACTTGAACACACCTCGAACTATAGAGAAGATCATCAAAACCAGAGCAAGATAGCAACCCAACATCCACCTGATGTGATGAAACGTATTGCCAAAAATTAATTGTCAGTACTTGCTGGATGAAATAAGACATAAAACAAAAAATAAGCATGAACACGATGAAACTAGACTGTGTCAGTGACATAGTTTTTATTTTTTTTTTTCTATAAAGAAAGCGAAGAGTGCAGGAACATCGCCATAAATGCGTGCCTCGTATCTGCAACAACGTGACTCCACAGTCACGCTGTACCTTGCCTCTGTTTACCAACGCCATCTTATGGGACAGGAAAATACCCCCGATCATCATGATCCTTTGTTATATATATCCAGACCTGCTTACCTGATGCACACGCATCAGCCGCTGATATCAAAAAGCATGGATGGGGAATGTGTGTTTGTGTGTGTGTGTGTGCTGGGGGGGGGGGGGGAGGAGGTAGCATTGTTGATTTACCTTTTAATGCATGCTTTCTTCAATGAGAGCAAAGTCCATAGTCACGGTTCAACGGAATATATTCCATTCGTAGCACGCGATAGATAAAGTAATATAGAAAATGTGGGCATCTATAGTTTATTTGTGAATGGGAAGCAGATTTTCATGAGTTGGGGATTTGAATACATTCTAAAGGTTAACCGATAGTGTCACGAAGATTATTAAATGGGTGTTTATATCGAGCAAATTCTACTCCGGCGAAAGCAGCGGGAAACAACCTACTGATCTTTAGGCAATGTCTTTGGGATAGGTTTTCATAAATAGCATAGGATCGTACGATTCAGTTAAATGCAAATAAAAAAAAAAGTTCGTTTAAATGTTCACAGAACAGATTGACGGTGCGTTCGGTTGAGGAGTGTATATGAGACGCATTATTGTTCAACTGAAACAATTGTAAGCTTTTTCATTGATCATCTACATTGTTCCTCGCACAAGTCTGTTGTGTTAAACCTATATGATAGTAAACTAAATATCGAAACTTCCTTCTTTTCCTGTCCTGCTATAATACAGACGGCCTTTTAATGCTCAAAGCGAACACTTATGACATGAAACACTCAACCGAGAGTTGAGTATGAACTTGTCACAATCCCTGCCATTGATGTGAGTGTACAGCACGTTCCATTCTCTTTAAAAGAAACAGAACCCTTATATTGGCACCATCCATCGCTACTCTCAGAGAGCAAAAGGAAGTGAAAAAGAGGAAAGTAATTGTCTGAAATGTCAAGCGAGTTGCGAAAGACTACAGTTTGTTGTGACGGTTTCTCGAGTTCCTAGGTGTAGCCCGTGTAGACTGACACGGGGATTACCCCTCAAAACATGACATGATGTCCTTGATTTCCTATTATTATCTTATCTTTTTTTTTTTATTCTTTTGCAATTAAGCAGATGGAACACATGGCGCTGTGTAAACATGGATACGCCTTGGTTCACTGGGATATGGCTGATTGAACACAACAACATGCAAACAGTCACCAAATATCGAAAAGCACTTTACAATTTGTACATAATTATTACCTCAGGGTGGTAATAAATACCCGACAAAGAACATGCATTCTGATATAGATGCATAATTGTGGCTATCTAGAAGATTAGACTCATAGAAGAGCTGTACTCTTCGAGGTCATCTTTGTTTATGGACATTTTAATGTCACGCGGAGAAGAGAAAAGGGAGGAATGATTACTGGTCCGTTCGTGCATTCAGTCGGTGCCTCAGATCTTGATCTTTATCATGAATATTGTTGACTGACAAGCAACACTCATCCTTGTAGTGCCCGAAAATCTGATAACAACAACAACAAAAACAAAAACAACCACAATAACAACCACCACCATCATCATCATCATCGGCATCATCATCATCATCATCATCATCATCATCATCATCATCATCATCATCATCATCATCAACCTCATGATCATCATCAGCAGCAGCAGCAGCATCATCATCACATTAAAGCAAAACAGCAAAACAAAACACAACAAAACAAAACTAAACTAAAACAGCTTTCACACGTATCATTTAAGATGTAGACATGCGATTTGACAGAATGTATACATTTTATACTTTACCAAGACGCATTAAAATGTATTTACAAGTAAAATCGGGGCTAATAACGGATGGCTTGTGGTGTTTGGGGGTTAAGTAAAATCATTAAAAATCGTGAGATAAGTATAGTGGACAAGCGATCGGGTACTATCCATGGCAGATTTACATAATGATGTATTGTCTTTCCACTTCTCTGCTTTTGACACATAATTATTATTGATGATTGTGTGGCTACCGAGGACCAAGACTTGCCAGGACCAGGACTTCGGAGGACTGTTGTTCTAATTGAAGCCATTATTTACCATTTTGCAGATAAAACAAAAACCCAGCCTTACTGCTTCAAAATAGTTCTAAAATGTGAGTTAAAGATAGAAACAACCAATGTAAAAATATTAATCAGTATAGACAATTTCAAGTATTGGTAAATATACATAATGTAAACAATACTTATAATGAAATTGTTTCTAGAATAAACCGTCTACAGTTATGGTTTATTGAGAAAAGTAATGATATCTCCTTATATTTTAGGCTTTATTGCGAATTTTTGTATGGTAGGATGTTTTGTGATACAACTGATCTACACATATGCATTAAATATGTAAACTCGCACATTTTTTTTTTTAATCACTGCTCCCAATGGTAAACAGTAACTTTGATTCTTTTTGTCCCTTATCCACAGTTGTCAGTGAGTGCAAACTATTTGCAGTCCCACTAAATACATGATAGCACTTTAATGAAATCAAGTCAAAGCATAATTTTCTTAATATATCATATTTCATAATACTTAGCAATAATTCATCATATTAGACGCTATTTATTCACGCACAAAAAGAAATGCCCCATAAACAGCTTGCAAAATAACAGATTCGAATCATGTAGATACAAACAACTATGATAACCATGAGGCCACAACTAAATGAAAGCAGTCAAAATGGAGATTTATTGTAAAGGAGGCAATAATTGTTCCATTTTCGAATACCCATGACATTGGCACTATAGACCACTTTGTACGCGTGATAATTGGCACTAAAGGGGGCTAAAGACATGAAAGATGACGTACGCAAGGAGTGACGTTATGAGTGCCCCCCTCAGGAACATGTATGTATATAATATACATTTACTTATTGATTTGTATCATACATAATATGTCAGTACTGGGAATAACGCTTTATATCCACGTTGTACTTAATCTTTGTGACTCATGACACGTGAGTAAAGACCTTCTCCCATTTGCCTATCAATTTTATGCTCTCCTGCGTGGCTTTTTCTTTCGTGGTAAACCGGGAAATCGTCAACCTATTCGATGCGCAAACCGTTGCTCATTAAGGTAGACGGAGAGATAACGGAGAGACCAACCCGAGTGGAGATGGTTCTTTTGTTCGCGATGAATAACAATGACATCATAATTGACCCAGTGGATTGCACAGACATCAGTACATCTGCCTTTATTAGTATGCAGAGTAGGTCCTTTCTTAGATAGTTTTTTGGTTGCACTTGCTGAAGTCATTTTATGCTCCTCATTTTTAGTCACCGGTTTATGTTATATATATATATATATATATATATATATATATATATATCGTTTTCTTATGTAGATTTAACTGACAGTTGAACACAATTGTTCATGATCTTCAAACAATAATTTCGTACTGTGTTTCTTTGTTGTTTTTTGCGCTAAATTTTTTTTATGAATTTCACCTTGCGCCTTTTAATAATGTGGCCAACATTTTTTTTCTGTATTACCCTTATTAATAATGGTTTTGAGGCGAATGCATATTACAAGCTTTCTTTCATAGCTAACTCCCCTCCATTGTTAACATTATTTTGTAAATATCATGCATCTTGACTTCACAGGCTATTTTGCGTGATTATTCTATATTTTGAGATGAATGATATCTATATAACCCCTTTTAGCATGTTTTGAACGCTTGTATTCTTTGTTGAACAAAAACGAAAATGAATAAATGAAATGAAAATAAATAAAATACCACTTCCCTGAGTTTAATATGCACCGCGTGTTTCATGCATCTGTGTTTTCAGTTCTTCTATCTTTAATCTTTCCCACCTTCTTTCACTATACTGTATCTGCCTGCAAATATACACACTGCTCCAAAGCAGCAACAGAAGTGAAATATACTTTGGACTTGGTAAGGGCAAATGAATGGACAAAGGAATATAATTTCAAAAAATCAATACAATACAGAAACTAAACAAAACAAATGAAAACAAAAATAGCTGGTGCTCTTGACACACAAGCAACAGGGCCATGTAAGAAAATTCCCCTCTGGATTCTTTATTACTCATGCATAATGATAGTGGCAGCGATACTTGCATTTCCTCATTCGTACGGGATTTACGAAATGATCGCCTTTGTTCCCTTTCAACTTGACAAAAGTTTAGTTAGATATAACGAATTTTAATCTTAAAGAAAGTAAAATCCTATCATCTTTGCAAGGAATCAGCACATTATTATAATCACAGTATAAAAATCTGGTGTCATTGATGTATACATTGTACTCCTGTCGCGTCCTTATTTCTTTTACTGCCAGCGTTAGTTCGTTTAACTGTACTGCTTCAAGCATCGGAAAGTGGATTGGTGTGGTATGTCAGGCCGAAATTTCTTCGACTCCCTTTGTTAAAGGCTGTATCTTGTATGCCATCATTCTCTGGGGTTCCTTCATTTTTTTTTCTTTTTCATTTTTAGATGCTTGCTTGTCGCTATATGCAGTGAGTCTCACGTATGTCGGTGCAGAACAAAATGTTAATAATAAAGAATATTGATTGTATGCAATGATTATGTTAAACTACAGTTTTACAAAGGTACTACATTGTAGTATAATCATGAAGCTTCCTATTTGGTTTTTCAGATACATTATGTGCCCATATTGCGCGACTACGATGAAAGCAGATAAACAAACATAATAAATATGATCTGAGTATGAGATGCATTGTGATAAAAGCACAAATTGCTCAATAGAGAGAGAATACAAGTTTAAATGAACTCCAAATGATTCAAACAAATATTGTGTATGCATATTACTCCACAATCAACTATTCATTCAATTACCTTCAAAAGAAAGTTTGATCCTTCGATGCTTGCAGAGATAACCAATCTTTCTATATTCTCCTTATATTCCTTCTCCGTTCTTTTTCTGTCAAATATATGTATATATATATTTATATACACTCTCTCTAATTGCCATTTCCGTCATAATTATCAATATAATTAACAATTATATTATTATTGTTGTTATTATTATGAGTTACATAATTATTAATCTGTACAGCCATTTCCTATCTTTATATGTAAAATCTATTGATTTATCTCTTCATCAATCTTTATCGTGATATAATTCTCTCAATCTGTATGTAATGCATAATTGTTGTTACATCTGACTTGATCTATCTATTATACATACCTCCTCTCCCCTTTAATTTCTCCTCTGTACACTCCCCACCCCCCCCCCCCCCCCCCCATACAGCATGCATAATATTGTGGAAACAAGCCAATCCCATCTGGCAAACATAAAGGCTCATCGGAGAAACCAGGAAAGCTCTGAACTCGGCGGTCAAGACTGATGACATCAACTCGTCCATTTCTCGTAGGAGACTCTGAAGAGCGCCTCACCTAAACCGGAAGAACGTCGAAGGAAGTCATGAATAAAATTTTGTTTGTGACGCCATGCATGAACTTAATCGCTCGACTTCCTCGACAAAAATTGTCCTTTTCCACATGGTTAAACTAACATAAGATTTGACGTTGAGGTGAGGGAGCATTTGCGGCATACTGACATCAGAAGAGAAATATCTAGATTCAACTACAGTTGGGCAGATTCAAGACTCACTAAATTCTGTTTTTTAAAGAGTAGTTCGTGTTGATTGTAACGAATGCTAACACTATTTTGATTTAGTGCAGGAAACGGCAGTGCATGCTAAATGCACATCAAGGCAATGAAGAGATTAAAAGGGTTGTTCAATATCTATGTATAAAGCCAGGAAAACATACGTGTAGGATCGGTTTGCTTTTTTAATACACCAGACTTTTTTTCCGCTTCTTTTGAACCAAGTGCAAATGATTTTTTTTTTCTTTTGAAAAAAAAAGTTGTATAAATGTATTATGATATCATTATCTACATGATATGTACAAAATGTGTGAGATACGAGGGAAAAGAATGTAATGCAGGCAATTGCCATTAGAAGAGAAGAAGAAGAAGAAGAAGAAGAAGAAGAAGAAGAAGAAGAAGAAGAAGAAGAAGAAGCAACTGCAAAAAAAAAAAAAAAAAAAAAAAAATCACCACAAAAAGACCTCTCCGAAGCAGACGATAAGCACCTTGCTGTATTACTGTCTGCAATCTACCATAAGCTCAGTCTATACGGAGCTTGATGATGCTACGTGGTAAGATCCACTGAGGCGATTGTGATCGTGACTGCGGAACGACGTCGTGTTATTTTTGTCGCTGATGACTCATTCACCGCTTCGTTAATTTCCCCATCGCCATGTATGGGTACTGGTCAGCGGGCGAGGAGATTCCGCACCGCCGAGGTCTTCTGACTGGCATTGTGGCTTTACGCGGGAAAAGAGCGATGCCAAAATGGAAAAGCATCTCGCAGGTATACGATCGCCTGCGGGCACTGATGTCATAAATTATGTTAATGTGACATACAATCGTGCTGATTGAGTATGAAATATTAGTTGGCATACAACAGTAACATTCACCTGCACACATGTAGATATTTCAATATAGAGGCCTATATGTATGCATATGTATGCATTCCCACCCGCACACACACACACATATATATAGTTATGATATAACATAACATACACACAAGCCTATATATACCTACATACACATGTACTATATCATTACATGGACATGTGAACCGTAAGCCTCACAGCATTACAGACCTAAGCATCATCATGGGTCTCCTTGCTCATTAAATTCCGATAAGTGTTGATGCAGAAATCTTTCGCTTCAGTTAATTGTTTGTTGCCCTATGGTCCTATTTTTTTTCTAATCATTTACCAAAGTCAAGTGACGTTCTCCGAACATCTTTCAAATGATTGCGAGTTCAAAAAAATACCTATTTAAAAGTCCAAACTGACGTCAGCAACCTTGCAAGCTTACTTCAAATTCACACTAACAGATGTTAAGAAGGAAGTGTGTGCAATCATGAACGATTACAAACTATTCAAAACCAAACAGTGAATTAGACATTAATAGTTTACGTCAAATGCACATCAGGCTAGTTGTGATGGTCATTTTGGAAAGTACCTTGCATTCTCCATCGATGTCCTGTTAGCACAAAGCATGACGCAGTCGTTGTTCAATCAGATGACAGAGCTGATGTGGCGATGACCAGTGAAATCCAATAAGAGGGACGTAGCATTAAAACTTTTCCTAGCAGATCCCATGATGTCCACGATACCCGGATGCCTTCGCGTTGGTTTATCGTAATGACAATCAGCAACTCATCCTGCTATTGTAAATATTGCCTATTAGTTCCTACATTTGTCCTGTTCTTATCGTCATCCTGACCAAATGCTTTTATTTCGTCGTCATGTGAAAAGCATCGTTGCGCCGTCATGTATTGCATCCTAAATTTTTTGCCGCCTCCTGAATCTCCAGAGACGAAATATATGAGAATTGAGTAAAAGCAGCAATATTAATAAAACACATGAGTGAAAATTTGAGGAAAATCGGACAATGAACTAAAAAGTTATGCATTTTTTTTTTTAATTTCGACACCGCCATTGTTGGATAAGGAGACTAGTACATTTCCTAACGTCATTTCGACAACGATATCAAAAAGAGAATGCCATAAAAATTGTCATTTTCATAAAAAGTACACATTCCATTGATTTGTTATTTAAGAGTAATATTATTCCCGTGCTCCCTATTAATGCGCTTTCCTAATGCTAGAAAAGTGAAAATACTATTGAATTTTCTTTGTATTTTCTTTATATTATTGCCCGTAATGACGTCATGAAATGTAGTAGTTTTTCTTATCCAGCGATGGCGGTACTGAAAGTTTAAAAATTCGTAACTTCTGAATCGCTAGTCTGATTTTCGTCAACCTTTCACTGATGTGTTCTTCTAATATTACTGCTTTCACTAAATCCACATTTATTATGTTATAGGATAGAGCTTTGGTTTCCTTTAAAGCAACATGTATCGTAACTAATGAATTGTAACAACCTCAATACCTTCAAATCTGAACTGAAGACTTATCTTTTCTAGCAACTTTGTGAATGATGTGTGACACATTGTGGGAGCCGGGCGCCTTTGAATGTTTCTATACAGATAAACGGCGCTATCTAAACGCTGTTTCATCATCATCATTATCCAGATTTTACTCGCGCAGCGCATGGTCTGTTATTGTAGATGAGATGTCAGCAACACGACACTTCCTCTTAACATGTAATAGTTCATCCCAGCGTAGCTTCTTGGAGTTTCGAGAGGGATAACCTTATCAAGTATCAAGTATCAAGTATCAAGTATGGTATCATAAGCGTTAGATCAATTCTATGTCAAAAAGAAAATGAAAAAGTGAGTCATCGCCATTGCAAAGACATTGCGTGATTCGATGTGAATGTGTTGCGTGGTTGCTTCTTTTCGGCTCTCTCCCTCCTATTTTTAATTTTCCTGATTGCAAACCTGTTCTATTCTGAAGGCAACTAATGAGGAGTGTAGTCCGCTGTATTAGTAAGTACAAACACAGCATTACGCGCTTTAAATGATATCTAATGCTTATCATTTTCATCTGCTGCTCCCAAACTGTGGAATCAACTGCCCCAAACTCGTCGCAACCAATAGTCTCTCATCATCTTCAAGAAACATCTAAAAACTCACTTGTTTCATCAATGATCCAATGGTAAAGCGCATTTGAACATGTACCTTCATGGAAAATGCGCTATGTAAATGTGTTATTATCATCATCATTATTATCATTATCATCATCCTTATCATCATCATCTGTTACACACAACGCTGTCAACAGCAGACCGAGGACTTGGGATTAGATGTCGAGGATCACATCACTCGCTTATATTGCGCGTAAAAAAGAAGGGAACAATTCGATATCACAAAGAAAATATTGCGCAATGTCCTTTCCGTTGTTGCTGCAGCACGCTCATGGTTAATTTTACTACGTTTTCTTTCAAATCTTATACTTGCATACATGTGTAGGTGCATGTGTTACTAGTATCAACGCCAAATGATTATCTCCCTTTTGCATAGATCTGACAAATACGATTTTTATCTTTTTTTCTCGGGTGGGGAGGGGGGGGGTAGTTCAGGGGTATGCTTTAGTGGTTTCTTGCTGACACATACCAAGCCAACAAACTCCCTAGCAACGTCATTTTCTGCACCATCGTGTGGGTGGTGGGGAATTGAAATAGCTCAGCCCTCACTTTCAGCGATGACACGTTTGGTCACTATACCTCGAAAGCTTTCATTATTAGCGATCATTCACAGTGAAGCAATGCACCTTGTACGTACCGGTTGTGAAAGTTTACTTTATTTTCAATCTATAACACTCAAAATGTTAAAAAGAGTGCCTTGCACTAATTATTTCGTTAACGAATAGGCCGGCTATGCATACAAATTGTATATGCGTGTGTCATGACTATTGTGTTTGATCGTATATTTTGGCTATATCTGTAGCTGACACACAACACTAATGATGGACAGAGATTTTGGCGTGACATTGTGTATTCGATCTCGGATACGTCGGTCAATCATTATAATGATGATGATGATGATGATGATGATGATGATGATGATGATGATGGTGATGATGATGATTATTATTATCATTATTATTATTATCATTACATGTATTATCATTATCATTATCATTATCATTATTGTTATCATAATTATTACATCCGTAAACTTCCAGAAGCATGTACAATATATTACGTGAGGGACTTTTTGATTCGAAACTTACTACGAAGCTTTGTCGTTACACTGAGTCATAGGTTATTGCATACACGGTCTCGTAGTCATATAGGACGGGAATGACGTCCTCATGTTCAGCTGACGGTTAGTTGTCCAACATGTCTACAGCATCACGTCTCTTGAAGACACTATGGGAGAGGCAGAAAGCAAAACTAACAGCAGATGGTGCGATAACTCTGGCATTTGGTCACTTCCTCCGATATCGGATCTATTTGCAAGTACAACATAGATTGTCGGAAGCTATATACAGGCTGGGAAAACAAGTGTGCAAAAACGAAAGCACCGTATGAATATGATATAACATTGAAGGAAAGAAAACAAGCCAGATCAATGTAATCATACCTCTCATTGGATCACATCTCATCAGACGTCACATCAACGCAGTCGATTTACAACACCGAGAGGCTATGACATTGTAAACAAAGATATGGAATTCGTATTTTTTTTTTTATCAGAGGATTCAGGAAAGGCGCATCAAATGAACAGTGCGGATAATGTTTCAAATCTATGTTTTGGAGGATTTTTTTTTTCTCGTCATCTTCTCTTTTTTTTTCTCTCTCTCTCTCTCTCATTCTCTCCTTTTTTTTTGGGGGGGGGGGGGGCGTTGACAAAAAGAAAAATTAGGTGCTCCAGATATCTCACCCATACATATAAGATCTCTAAAGATAATGTGAGGAAGGGCATCAGAGAGAGGAAGAGGGAAACGTGAAAGCATTTGTTGCAAAATATTATGGAAATATCACAATTCACATCTATTTTTATCAGGTTGTACATTCAGTGTTATCTCCCCCCTCCCTCTCTCTCTCTCTCTCTTTCTCTCTCTGCCCTAAATGAGAATATAAAACTTGATAAATTATACCCCTCAATGGAGTATAGCAATCTGTTGGGCGTCAACGAATTTAATTTCATAGATTATTAGGTTTGATTATTTCTTTGTTTCTCTGCATGCTCTGCCTGCGCGTGTCTTTGTGTCTGTCTATAATCGTGTGTCTGTGCGTGTTCCAACGATGCCAGAATAAGTGCAATTGAATGAAAAGCAGTTGTTATCTAGGTCATCGCAACTATATTATGGAAAAAAAATCTCACAATGTGTATCATAAATAATCATAATTTTAGACAGATATGGCGGAGGTCACAGAAGGAGGGAAAGGAAGAGAAAGTGATAGGGAGAGAGAGACGGGTGGGGGAAAGGAACTGGGGGGGGGGGGGGGGCAGTGGAAAAATAGAAAGAGGGCATTCCCCGATTCTTTTAACCACTAAAAGACATTATGCATTTAGTTTTCTTGTTTGTATGTTTTTGTTTTTGTCTATGCATGTTTTTCCTTCTTTAGATTGCCAAGAATAACTGCTAAGCAGACGGAAAAAAAAGGGGGGGGGGGGCATCGCATGTCTTGTCTTGTGCGCACGAGTCACAATACGTTACCATTAAGGTATCATGACGCCGTGCGTCGAAAATAGCCCATTGGTTATACTGCCTGTTAAGGCACGGAGATAAGTCTCTCGCCTATTGGACCGTCGACGGGCAGTTTCTTCCGAGCATGCGCGTTACGTCGCAACCCTGAACTCCTTTCTGTTTGGATACAGGGTAAAATTCTATCTCTAATCTCTTTGACGTGCCGTGTTTGAATGCAGCATTCGATGCCTTGAGGTATAAAGGAAGAGCAAAGAGAAAGAAGAATTTATCAAAAAGGATAGATCCATGTCGAACAAAGGAAAGAAAGTGGAAGTTAAAACAGGTAAATAGATTCATATAAAACGGGGAGGAAAAAACAACTCTCCCTACTCAATAAGAAAAAAACCCTCCTAATCCGTCTGTCTCTTTCTGATCCTTTCACAAGGGTCAGAATTTTTGCTCATTTGAGATATCATATATAAATAATCAGGTATAATCAGGCATATATATATATATATATATATATATATATAATTATATACTAGTATATGCCTGATTATACCTGATTATTTATATATGGTATCTCAACTGAGCAAAAATTCTCAACTTGATAAACGGTGAGGAGAGATTGTACATTCCGTCCATTTCCAACACCAACCCCCTTACCCCCACTCAAGGTATAGGGTCATGTTGACACAACCACTAAACAGTTGATGCTTTATCATACTGTTATTATTTTGCATGCAGAGCGAGTACGATAAAGGTCGAATGTGCCAGCAGTTTTGCATTACGAAAAAAATAGAAATGACATCATTGATTTCTTTTAGTTCTTTTTTCTCACTTGGTATCTTTAACTCGGAGAGATTATTTTTGTCAGCGCGCGATGTCGTGTGCAGATTATCTACCGCACTTATACCATACGCTCCTAGTTCTAAATGGAATAGACTTGGGTCACTGCCAATACATTCTAAAGCTGAAGTCCTGCCCTATTACCCCTTCCAGATCGGAAACTTTCGCACAAGTAGGCCAGGTGCCGCTGCTTTTAAGCCGTCTCGACATTAGATACAATGAATATAGGAACGATAGTTTATTCATAATGTATAGAGCTACTTTTTTTCTTTAATTTTTCTCTGTCCAATATTTCGTCACAGCATTTTGGAGATCACTCATCATTCATTTACGGAGACAGAGATATCTACACACATATACCGTATGTCCCCCGCCCCCCCCCCCCAAAAAAAAAAAAAAAAATACAACGGTACCCTCCGCAATGATATCTTTAAAAATAGTGAATCAATCCAAATACAAATTCAGGGTATGAAACTATAACTCATTGCCCACATCTTACAGATAACCCCATTCGATTTGCTTCAGTTGTCAAAGAGAAATGAGGAATTTTGTAGAGGATGTCAAGAATCTCTTCCCTCCAAATTCTGTCTATTATATTCACACACAAAAGCATCGAAGTGCTAAACTTGGAAGAATCAGACTCATGACATGCTTTACAACATTCCATATTTCTCTGTGACCGCTTAACCAAATTGAACGTTTTTTTTTTTGTTGTTTTTTGTTTTGCAAAATATAGCTAAGAGACATTTGGACAGTTTAATCATATTGGGTGTTATCAATGCAAAAAAAAAAATTGATTGTATTTTTTTATTTGGGACATACTGTATAAACATACATAATACACACACACAAAAAAAAAAAAAACACACACACACACACACAAACTTGTGCTCACGCACGGTATATCCCTACACAGTACAAGCCTACAGACTTGGCTTTCTTTCTAATCACCGATAACTTATAACTGCCAATATGACCGTAGTCAAAAAAAAAAAAGTATTTCGTCTTGATTCGTCTGCTTAGACACTCGGGGCGCTCGGGATTATTTGCCATTTCGAAATAATAACAACCTCAGCAAATCAAATGAAAGAATATAGAGAGGGAAAGTGCATTTTGGTTCTAGCAAAGTTCTAAGAACTTTCTACAAAAATGAAGTACAGAGATTCTCATTTGTATGGTGTGAGTCAGATTACTCCTGACTATTCAAACAGCGGTCAATCACGGGACAAGAACTCGTGCAGGCAGTGGTTCCGCCAGTTTCCAGTTAAACTTTCCCAACTTCATAACAATAGACACACACACAAAAATGGTGCTTTAAAAAAAATAAAACTGTTGTATAGGTGTTGTATAGGAGTCACTGAAAGTTACTGGCATAGAGGTTTTTTTTTTTTTCTTTTTAATCAAAATGAGACGTTATTCCATGTTTGAGTTGGCTTGGGTAAAGAAAGTAATGTCAAAGCAGGGAGGTGGAATCCACCTCCCTGGTTAAACAAACAGAAGATCCAATGTTTGAAGAGCAATAAGTGTATTACGAGAGTTTTGGAATTTAAAAGTTTATCGTGTTTGCTATAGGAACAATGGCATCGGTCCTACTAATCATGTATTATCATTATCTATAATTAGATAAGTCTCGTAACATAAAAATTTGATAAACCAATTACAATCTCCCCCTTTAAAGAGTGACTGTTACTAAATGACTAAATATGCTATCAATGATGCATATGACAAGTTATCTGCTTTTTCATGCCTCATAAAGAATAAAAGTCGAGAGTTTGAGCTCATGTCAAGGGGACACTTGGCAGATTATGACGTCACTTTTTCATTTAATTCACACAAAGCGAATGTGATCAATACCGCGATAATTTGAATGAGTTCTTAAGATTCTGCCAATTTGTGTTTCAGTTGTTGTTGTTGATAGGTTGTGTATTTGTTTGTTGTTTGTTTGTTTTTTGTTTACATGATGGATGCCATTAGGCTTTCACTGTTACGTTTACTTGGCATAACTTCATTTGTCAAAGTAATTAACGTGTACATGGAAGGGGAATCGCACTTTAAAGAAACGCTATTGTTCAAAGTTGGCGACACGCGGTACTGTTTGCCATTGATGTGATATTTGCGGATAATTCCACGGAGGCGTGTACACGAAAGAGCATGGATTTACAATACCCCAGCACACATCATATAGCGTGGGAAGCGGTGGCTTGGAAGCAGAATATTTTCCACGAGGGAGTTCACACGCAACATCAGCGAGGTATCCAAACCACAGTGATGAGGTCTGCCGAAAACTATTTTCAGCTGAGATGATGACTCTGGACTATCGCCACATGACACACATACATTTTATCTGAGTCCCATTAGTAAATAATTATTACCCATTGATATATCATTCCTGGTATTCTTTTTTGAATTCTTCTTTGATGATAATTATTTCGAAATAGAACAAGAGTAATAACAGTTATGAACACACATACATCCACAAAGGACATACGCATACAAATCCGTATACATTCATAGACAGGTGGAAAATTATACAGATGAAAGAAGAGGCACAGCGTAAAATACGATTTGTTCATACACAAACAAACAAACAAACAAACAGAGAGAAGTGATAGAAACGTAACCATTTTAGCCTAAGAGTCATGGCGCCAAAGAATTGCCAATTTTGGTAATTGGTATATTACCTTTTTTTTATTATCATTATTGTTATCATTTCAGCAAACACATTATTCATTTTAGCCATATTTGATGCTTACTATGTATTTTCTAACAAAGTTGTATAAAGATCGACAACCAGATAATTTGCATGGTGATTGACCAAATAGCAATTTACGCATAGATACAACCTGGATTTCAAGCGATACATTAAGCTAGTTACTATAGATCGTAGAAAAAAAAAATTATGACAAAGTTCAAATTATGAGTAGACTGGCCTATTTTTCAAATATTTGCTCAGCTAAAGTACGAGTAATGTACATGAACTGTGACTCCTAGTACCAGCACTGTGTTCGAGAGACAGAAAGAGAGAGAGAGAGAGGGGGGGGGGGGGGGGGAACAGGATTTGTGACCTCATGCAAGGAAATGTAAAAAGTATGGCTCATTCGCATGATAAATACATGCCCCATAACCATACGCCCAGCTCATGTAAATGGCACGCGCGGTTTTGATTCGCGGCGTGTCACAAATCTGCCCCTTCGTTCCGATTCCCTTTCACATTAATTTTTCATATTTCGATATCAAAGATCACAGAGTTACATCTAGGCAGTGAATCACATGGCGAATTCATAGTGACCACAACAAAGATGTTATTTTGCTTTTCTGTCACAACGAACTGCTCCTGAACTCCGCGCAAGTGCACGTTGCCTCTCAGGGGTTATTTTTAGATATGACGTAAAGTCGTCGACCTTGTTGACACCTGACGACTATGGCAAGCTGCTGCCAGCTGCGGTAAGCTGGATTAGAAGTCTGCAACCACATGAGTGAAGTATGATGCCAAGTGAATGGGCGGACTCATGAGAGAACAGCACCATCACAGTGAAGGGATTAACCACTGTATATGACATGTTATCAGACAAGAATTCATAATTATATCCAACACCATCAAGCCAATATGAAGTGTATTATTTCATACCTATAGTACTTGTACTTACAACCATATGTCAAAATAGCTGTTTCATCCATCTCTTAATGTACAATAATGATACAATACAAGTAGAGAGAACAAAAGGAAGAGTAGGTACACTGTATGCAGATACATACAGATCGCGTATCTAGTTCATTGTATTTACAAAGCGTGGCAAGCGACATGAAAATGCATTGAGAGGAGAGAGCATTTATTACTGCATCATTCGTCCGTATGTATTATACACTGCACTTCATAATGCAACATACTCTGTGAATGCAACCGTTGTATGGGCTGCTCCTGTATACACACACTTATTGACGTGATACACTCTCTAGCAGTGCTGCCTTGGTTTCGTGACAGTGATTTGCCATGGATAAACTGCAGATATATTTTCCGAGGTAATCGTGGTAATACTGAAAAAAGGAAATATAGATGTCCTTACATTGAGTTCGTTTCATTCAAAATGTCAGTAACTGCCTACTCATAGCCTCTTTCCGAAGATATTGCACATTATAGGTATATATATGTTTATCATGTTTCTATTGAAATATACACTGTAGATTGTTGAAATTTATAAAAAAAAAAATTTCGTCACATATCAATCGTTTCAAAGAATACAGTATTGTACAAGTTTACATACATAAAGTCATGCAAATAACTTTGTCAAACTTCTGTTCATAAATACTAGGAAAAAGTACTTTCAATGATTTCAGTAAACAAGAAAGAAATTGGTCGATTACTGTAAAAAAATAAGTTCACATATGATTTTGTTTCAGATTTTTTCCAGTGAAAATGGTAAAAAATAAACTCTAAATATTTTTGAACAAAAATCTACAAAATAAATCCACAGCATAGTGATCACGATAATCTTTAAAGAAGTTGCACAAATACAATGAAAGCAAAGAAGTTTTACCATTTTCACTGGAAAATATTGGTGGATTTAGAAAGAAATTTATATGATATGATGATATAATCACTGATATTGTTTCTGTATGTGTTGATTTGTTTGCTATGCTGTATTTCAGGGAGAGTTGGTTTCGGTTTCAGTTTATTACGGGCTGACGGGGGGGGGGGGGTGGGGGGGAGAGGGCTGAGATTGGGACTCCGGAACAACAGAGAAGGTTTCTGAAGTTTTTTAACATCATGCCAATGGAGTCCGTTTTTATGCAACGTTTTTATACGATTGTTCTTTTCAGTTTAACCTTGCATACATGTCCGGTTATTTATCTATCTGTCAAGTGCTATTCCGTAATGTTCTCTCTCTATGTATATACTGTATTTGTTATGCTTTGTCATTTACATGTGAGAATCCCGCGATGAGTTTCCTGTAATGCTTTTTATTGG
Organism: Diadema setosum; assembly: GCF_964275005.1. Taxonomy (NCBI): domain Eukaryota; kingdom Metazoa; phylum Echinodermata; class Echinoidea; order Diadematoida; family Diadematidae; genus Diadema; species Diadema setosum. The sequence goes on along the minus strand of NC_092685.1, from coordinate 12,914,520 downwards.
ACGAATAAAAATGAATTGAACTGAATTGAATTGAATTGAAGTCACCGATACATTTATTTCCAGTCTGAGAGAAAGAAAATAAAAAAACTATTGATATGTTACTAATTTCCGGGTGTTAATATGCTTTGTTTTGCTGTTATGAATTGATCATTATTAGATTTAAATCATTCGGAGACTTTCACTATCTTACACTTTAGCTGGGCAGTCGAAATTTCTAAATTTTGATTCAAATATTTACATCATCGGAAAAACATAGAAGTTTGGAATCGTAGAAGATATTAATATCATTAACACGAATGAGGAACAATAATACGCCTAGAATTGAGCCTTGTAGTACATCAAATTAAATGTCTAAAGTTTGGGTGAGCTGTGGGATTGAAAAGTAACATATTGTTGACGGTTATGCATGTAGACTATGAACCAATTACACTTTTGTCCTCTTATATCATGATAATACATCTAATAATGATTGAAAACAATAAAAATTCATGTTGATTGGACCGATATGCGGCCTCATGAACTTATTCTATTTTGAAGAGGATTCAATCGACGCAGAAGCAATACTATAGTAAACATTTGCAAAGTAAGGAAACTATGAGAAATTTAGATTACTTGCAATTATTACGTAGTACTGATGTAATTTTATAGTACTGTTGTAATTGTACAGTATACCGTTCTTAAGTACTTTGGTGGAACGAAGAAACGCAAAGTACTAGTATCATGTACACATCGTGAAATGAAATCAATTAAAAAAAATACCGAGTATATTTTTTATTATATCTATGCTATTTTGTTCAGATGTAATAAACTAATGATAACGATCTTTTTGGTGATAAGTATTATAGAGCTATATAGTTGCCATGGTTTTTTTTTTTTTCAATCAAAATAATGATTTGTATACAGACTAAAACAAACCAATGAGGAATACTGCTGATAACATCACCCATCACCACAATCATCTACATTGCATAATGCAATTTCAAACGATATTACGATATTAAGTTTATAAGTAACACAACCCTAAAGTTTGTAAGTAACACAACCCTAAAAATATTATGTTTTGGTCTAATTTCAGTATGAAAATGAACAAATGTGTGTTGTCTCGTTCGTTTTCATCAAAATTAACGTAAGCATTTGAGTGACTTTGTAGCTTTTTTAAATCTGCCCCACAGCTAGATAGCTTCCCCATTTCAACTTAATTCAAAATATGCAGTAATAGCCTCTCAGTCTTTGATATGAAATAAAGTTAGATAATATTGAGAAAAAAAATGAAAAAAGAAATGTACTACGACTTCAAAACGGCAGCTTTGACCTTGGAAACAGCGCCCTCGCCCCTCTCGCTTGGTTTGACATATTTCTTGCCGTGGGCGCCCTCACTGTCATAGCTCTCGAATCTTTCCAGGTCAAGCATGGAGGGCTTGAAGTTCGTCACGACATAGGCCCAACAGTCTGTTAGCCCGTCCTGTCCCGCGGGGGCGGCGTATTCGTCTTCGAGCTGGACACCTATCTTCATTCTGTCGTAATACCCGCCGGGGAAATTCTCCAGGGCATCTACCTTTGCCAGGTTGTCGTCGTCGACTTCGTAAACCTCACCGACCACATTCTTAAAACATTAAATAAAAAAATAATGCGAAAAAAGAGGATAAAAAAACAAGAAAATAAATATGACTAATGAATAGGAAAAGTTTCGCCATTGATTATGTTAACGAGGCAACGCTTACAATGTCATGTGAGTTACATGCAAGAACTGCCCAAATAGATTTTTGCTAAGCGAATCATGGTTCATACCGCCTGTTAGTCTGTATGTAGCAACTTTTATATCAGGTACCGATTCAGCGCTGTCAGTTGAATACTCGTGTAAATGTTGAGGTAAACAGACAACATTCAAAATCATGACTCATAATTGGCAAGGAAGATCAATTATCAAAATGGATCAAGACAGTTTAACCATGGACCTACGTAGGTCCATAGTTTAACCAAGCGAAACTCATGTAGGCCTACTAGTACTCATTACATTTTCTGTCTCACTCGCTAAACAAAGGGGGGGGGAAGCCCTTGTCTTTTATGAACCTTTAAGTTTTATAAAATGGGCTTTAGAATCTCTACAATCTGATTGGTCAATTGTCACGCATTGATTTTTACTGATCCACACTGAGCCATGCGTCCGGTAAAATCCGAACGCATGGCTCAAATCTGGTATAGTGTTGTAGGCGTACCGGACGCATGATGGGGAAAATGACTGTATTTTATGAATTTACGGGCCCGTTTTATAACACAAATGATGCACAGGCCAATTTCGTGGATCGGTGAGAATTGGATGCTCTCATTTAACTTTGGAACAGTCTAAAACCCACTCGCTGCGCTCGTGGGCTTAAACAGTTCCAAAGTTAAACTCGCGATTCCAATTCTCACCGATCCACTCTGTCCTGTGCATCATTTGTATACTAACAGACATCTTAAAGGTACTAGCCCACATTTGCAAACCCACGAAAATCAAAACTGCATAAAACAGGTCCAATATGACTTCAAGTACAAGTTATAACAGTAACATACCTCACCTGTCGCTCTTTGTCTATACCATACGATAAAAGAGAGAAAATCATCGTTTTAAAATCAATTTTCAAACCGGGTCAACCCGACCCAAAATCGAATTACGAGCGCGGGCTATAGCTACGTACATTGTACATGTAACACGTACGTGGACCGGAGCTAGCGAGCGTTATACGCATGCATACGGATTACGGTGCATTTTCATTTATTTTTATGAAAGTAATGAACTAATTGGAACGAAATTTTGCACAGGTGTTACTGCAATCATACCCAAACTCCATGCTAACTATGAGACCAATTGCTGCAGGTTTACAAATGTGGGCTAATACCTTTAAGCTACTTTAACCATTGGCCATTTTGTTGACCGCCTACTCACGTGACCTCCTTCGTGATCAAGTAGCATCGGGATGCCGAACTCGGTAGCGACGACGAGTGGCATCTTCGTCCTTGTTCGTCCGATGCCGATAAGACGCAAGCCCGCCATCAACCTGTAGTTTGGCTGTCCCGTCTTCAGCGTTCCGTACACAAACACCCTGTGGGCCATGGAAGGGGCAGTGGTGGAGATATGGCGACGTAGAGCAACACTACAGGTGTAGAGAAGCATCATCTGGTGTACACCTAAAAATAATGAGGAAATAATAAGTGTTCTAGGTTAAACGTTCCCTAGAGGTCGGTTATTGAAATTTCAGTTTCAGTTTATTTTAATTCATATTTCTCAAAAAAGTGATAAATGATGCTTTGTGGTAACACAAAATACATAGCATGGACAAAACACATCACACCACACAAAAATATGGATTAAAAAGTGTGCATGTTTACGGTCATTTGCTGATGATATCGGAGATGCAAAAGAGCACAGAGATAGAGAAACATGAAGGAAATCTCCGAAAAGCTTAAGCTTGTAGAAATTGCAAGTTTCCAAGCAAATCATGAGTTTTCTGCAGAATGGAGGTCGGAAATGATTTGAAACTGACCAAAAACGAATATTCATATGAAAATCAAATCAAATTTCATAGGAAACTCAGGCGTTCAGCGTCCTAGCTATAAAAATACGAAACGTTTTCATGCAAATTCAAATTGCAGGTTTCCAAGCAAATCAAGAGTTTTCTGCATAATGGAGGTCGGAAATGATTTGAAACTGACCAAAAAATGAATATTCATTTGAAAACAAAATAAAATTTCATAGGAAACTCGGGTGTTCAGCGTCCCAGCTATAAAAAATACAAAACGTTTTCATGGAAATTCACATGTTAAGCATTCTAACACTTTGAGTTATACTTGTAGTACAATATTTAGAAGGGATGATTATGTTCACCTGAAATGTACTATGTTGTACGTTGCAAAAAGTCGAACACAAACATTGTGAATTGCGTAAGCCTGCTAAACTGAAATTTTCTAACTCAGCGTGATGCGTTATGTTCAGCTCGGCAAAGGGGCCTTTGGTCCCTGTCCGTAAAGCCATTATTAACCCTGTGTGTGCAACATTAATTTTCTGTTGACAGGTATGTTTGTGAAATTTGTATACATTTGACTGATTGGCGCGCAAAGTTAAAGGGATGATATAGTTTTGGTTGAGATGGAAGATTCAGCTTTAACTTTTTGCGATATGATCAGAAACCATTACTATGAATATTAAAGAGTATAAAATTCTATGAGGAAATAAAAGTTTATGTGATGAAAATCGGATTTGAAATGGTTGATATGAAAAAAAAAGCAAAACTAAGTGGTCTTGATAAGAAATGGATACCCGTGCGATATCGTTATTGGACACATTATTGCTTGTACAATCCTGCATGTTAACACAGAACACACACACACACACACACACACACATACACACACATACGAGTAGCTGGGTCTCACCTTTATTAGGACCACTTTGTTTTTACTTTGTTTTTGATATCCCATAAACCGACTTGCATCTAATAAACATTTAATTCCTCTTAGAATGGTAAGGTCTTTAATATTTCAATAATTATCTCGCAAAAAGTTAAAATCTGAATCCCGATCTCAACCAAAACTATACCATCACTTTAAGGGGATGGTAAAGTTTCAGTTGAGATGGGCTACAGGTTTCCAACTTATTATTTTTTGTTTGATGATTTTTTTTAGCTAATGAGAAAAATCTTATGAAACATGAAAGAGCACATAATGCTAAAAGGAATTCAAAGTTTAGTTCATGAAGATTGGTGCTGAAATGGCTGAGATATTAACAAAAAAGGGGGCAATCCTAATGGGACCTGCCTTTTATTTTAATCGCTCTGTTTTAATTTGTTTTTGGATATCTCAGCCATTTCATAACCGAATTTCATGAAATGAACTTTGAATTCCTCTTAGAATTGTATGGTCTTTAACATTTTATAAAGTGGTTTCTAAGTATCTTGCAAAAAGTTAAAGGCTGAATCCTCACCTAAACCTAAACTATACTACCCCTTTAATTCCCCGAGGATCCGTCCTCAATCTCGAGTCATCTCTAATCTAGTCCTTGATATGAGTGAAGTCTGTACGGCAATGAAACACGACGACTTTAACATGATCTTTACCATCACAAGGACATGATTGTGTTATAACCGTAAAGACCTCTGAAACTCTACTGTATTCATGGTCAGCTGTGAGATAATGATTGTGTGATCCTTTCACACAGTAAACATGTTGTTTGTGAAGGGTTCAGTGCAGGAACTCTTCAATGTTACACACGATCAGAGATAAGAAGGTCCGGTATACGGTAACGTAACATTGGACACAACGTTGATTAACCTGCTGGTTAACACATAACACGCAGACAGACAGACAGACACACACACACACACACACACATATTTTTTGTATATATATATATATATATATACATGTATTACAGAAAATCATCCTCTTTGATATTTCCATTTTAGGATTTGTTTTTTAAGGGTTTTGTTGTTGTTTTACAATAATTATGGTAAGAGTCGACCGCTTGCCAAAGCCCGGGCTGCACTCCCCTCTACACAATGGCGCCACCCTGGACATGCTGGAGTCATCGTCACCCAGCGATGCACTCACTGATCTTGCACATACTGTGATACGCTTACTGTATTGCGGGTCAGTGGATACGCCTGATGATGAGCGGCGGACTGTGAGCGTCGCCTTTGTGCATTGAATTTTTATATAGTGCAAGTGTATTCCCATGTCCTCGACGCTGACTGGATATCACGTCTTACCAAGGAGCTATACGGTATCAGTGCTATGATATTCCCTTAGCTCCATGGTTTTACGAATGAAATACTGTACAATGGCAATGCTGTAAACGCTTACGTTTACGCCACAAGATAGTATTGGAGCCAACATACTAGTAATGTACAGGTACAATGTGTTATTAAAACTCTGTGATATTAAATTCCTTAGATCTCACTGTCTTATTACGAATGACGTACCACGACAGGAAAATAACGCTTGTGTTTACACCACAAGATGGCATTGGAACCAACATACTGATACTATAATGTACGGTATCAAAGACGTACTGTGACGGTATTAAATCATTGCAATATTAAACACGGCATAATTACTTTCGAAGAAGCTATATGGAAGGACATGCACATTATATTAGACGAAGGAGCTGCAATACTCTGTCTAATTCCGAGGATCAAGACAATAATTATGAACGGTTACCATGGTTACCTTCGACTCGAGTGTTTGGCTCTTCGTCAAGAGTATGTGCTCTAATGCTTCAAATGGACTAGTTGAGTAAGACTATTCCTACTGTCAGCACGGTGCATAGGACAGGAACACTATGTAGTCTCGCTCGCGTTTACCGTAGACACGGTTGTGTGGCTACGGTAGAAAAACACATGATGGGATTTTTTTTTTCTTTCACCTGATCACACATTGCTCACGTGCACACAATCGAACAAAGCTGAATACGGTGGACCCAGGGAGGTGGGTGGGAGAGACCTACAGTACACAGTGTACATAATTTTGTGCTGTCCTGGGTACAGAAGCACAGCATGCATAATGTTCCGACCCTATTGTACCATGTTGAACATGACTTGTGCCTCCCCTTATCACTATCAGGATTTACTTGCTTGCTCGGGATGTTTCATTGTAGTAATGACACTGATGACTATAAATTATAACAATGATAGCAATGATACTAAAATGATAATAAAAACAACAGATATCTGCACATATATATATATATATATATATGTATATACACGTATATAAATATTATATATATATATATATATATATATATATACATTTTCTTGAATAAAGAAATGACTCAATCCCCAAAAAAAAAGAAACATATCTATATATATATATATATATATATATATATATATATATATACATGTATATATATATATATATTATATATATATCTGTTGTTTTATTGAAAATAACGTATCCAGTAACCGGAGTAATGATAATCTGTAAAGCGCATTTAGATACTTAACAAGTGTGAAATGAGCTGAATAAAAACTAGCCATTATCTTCTTTATTATAATCATTATTATTATTATTATTATTATTGTTATTATTATTATCATTATCATTATCATTATCATTAATAATAGTATTAGTATTATTATCATCATCATTATCATCATCATTTATGTGAGAGAGAGAGGGGGGGGGGGTATAGGAAGGAGTGTGAAGGGGAGATATTTAAGATGCTCCTGATATATTTACCGCCGTTATTTCCATAATTTATAGGAACTGTTACCCAAAACTTGGTCATCATTACCATGCGTGTATCAGCTTTTCCAGAATTGAAGTATAACCTTCCACACTCTCCCCTATATCATTTCATAATTTTATCGTCATGATCATGATTTCTGATATGCACGAGTTCAATGATTGCTTTTGTTCTTGATTTTTTCTATTAAACTTTGAGATGAAATACAAGTCTGTAAAGGCTATACTTAAAAGTATGGACAGAATTAAGATGGGTGTTTATGGTGATTATTGTGTTGTCTTTAACTTTCGAGAATGTATGAACCAAATGTCATTAAATCAGAGATAGACAACAAACGAGTGAACAAATTTTCGAAATTCATAATTATGCGCACGATGGCGTTTCGATCACCGAATATCGCCAACTAGACTCAATGTGAAAATAAACAAAGGCAAACACAGGCAAACAAAAACAAACAAACTATACCTAAGCGGTAAAGAGAAATATCAGTTTCTGGTTATGAGTGACAAAACTCCCTTGACAGTAGCTGTATGCGCCTTGAGCATTCTGCAGTGGATTTGACGCAAAATAAGTCATGTGTATGTAAACACGTATGTATGTATGTTTGTATGTATGTATTATTATCAATATTATTATCATAAACATAAATGAGCATTTCGAGACAATATTGTGCGAAACATAAGGAGCACACTGTCTCGTGCACCTGCAGGCATATTATTATATTATATCGTGCACCTGCAGGCATATTATGTGCGCGTGTAAAGAGATCTTTAATTGCCTACGATTGTTTTTATTTTTTGCCGCATTTTTTAATCATCTTTGTTTTATCATCTTTTATCATGCTTTGTTTTGTATTCAAATCTATTTTTTTTTTACTTTACACCATACTTCGTCACCATCACAGTGGATAATTGCAATCAACGAACCATCATTTAGTTTTCATTTCTCTTTATTGATTCTATGACTTATTCAGGTGAACAAGAAATGAAAATTCGACTTTTCACAAGAAATCATGGGTAAAATCATACTCTGAATAAAAAAAAATGTAATTTATAAAAGACAACCAGAAGACACAACGCAATAAGACGATTACTGAAGTTACGTCAAAGATGTGTAAGATGGAGAAATAGGGAGTTTATACCTTAAAACAGAACAAACCTCATGTAATTTATAAGTGTCTCTTGATTGACCAAGTTAAGAATTTATCCTCATTTCCTGCCCCAATTATACTGTCTAGATATACGACCAGTCCAATCCAAACCCTATGAACACTTCCCAGCTTTATAGTCTCATATCCTTTTATTAACAAGACCATCAAACCTCCAATGAAACTTCCATTCAGAACCCAACCATCTTTGTTATTACTTTGGTTAATCTCTACTCAATAGTTAATCCTTCCCTTTGTCCTCAATCAAGTTTAAGTAAATTCAGACCAACTGTGTTTACAATTCCCACCACCAGTCCCTTACACAGTACTGTTCACTGAACCTATAATCCCCATGTCATAGACCCTCTCCTACTAATCTCTTAACTTCTATTCATGTCCCTATATATATTATGCTTCTGGAGTTGAGGAATCAATCTTACTCCGGCCCCGACTCTGTTCGGTCATGTGCCAAGAAGGAGTGGAACAGTATTCTTTATATATACTACCAACAATATTCCCTCGTCAGTGTTATGCACCATTCTGGAATTCCTGATCATTATATCTAATAAACTAAGTTGTATGTCTTGGAACCACCACCTTGTCTCCTGCATTAACTAATGTTCGACTGCGGCTTGACATCGTATACTATAGTTAAGAGTGCACACCACGCTACCAACACAGTAAAACCAGCACTCTTACAGTGGTGGCAGCGGTAAACTGGGGCCATCGCTTCCCGCTCGGAGATCGAACTTGTGAGTTCATCTTTCTACATTATATCAACATTGCTGCCCTGGTGTTTTTGGAGAATCCTGTTTCACACCTTCACCTTGTGAGCTGCCGGATTCCATTGCATTTCTCGTGGGTAATGGTCAGCGCCTAAAAACTGCAATCGGTGGACGCTTTGCTGTTTGTGACTTTACCATATACATATGCATATAGAACTCAAGTTTCTACATTGCATTGTGGATGCCTGCACGCTTCCTTTACCAGTTTCTCTGACATCCTTCATACCTGCACTACCTCTGCCCTCTTCTTTTTCTTGGAACGTCCATCGCTAGTGGCCTGCCCAGTTATATCTACTTTGTCATCGAATCCTGTGCTGGTGTGAGATGCTTCATCCTATCTGATGTCATTGTACCCTATATCATCTTCTTCTGTCTCGCTCACGGCCTGTCTTCAGCTCATTGGCGTATCTACCTGATCAGGATCTCCACTACCTCCATATCTTTTATCAGACGGCGTCCATGTTGGTTCCTCCTACACGTGTCCTCCAGATTCTCCACATCCCTGCATAATAATTCCAGTTCTAAATGGTTGCAGCTAAGTTCACTGATTGAGTTATTTTTTTTTAATTTGGGACACACTATCATTCCCACCTCCTCGTTTGCATTCGAATTGCATTGGAATTTTCTTGAACCATATCATGTTGATCCCTGAATCAATTCATCTACACAACACACTGTGTTGTAGATACACTTAATAATTGTAACATTTTTTTTCTCTTGAATTCCTTGAGGTAACGTGGCCTGATTGACATTTTTGTGTTACCATTGTGTAAATAACATTTAGATATTTATTTTTTTGCCATCTTATTTGTAGTTGGTGTTCTTATCTTTAGTTGGCTGTTTTTTTCCCCTCATTGTTACTCTAGACATTTGGTTATATTGATTCTGTACACTGATATTCCTTCTTTTCCACATATTTTTTTTTTCAACACAATGTATTCTTCCCGGGATCATAATGACTCTCGAGAACGATCTCACAGTTTTCGACCCCATTCACCCTCCTATCATTCCTATCGCTCCCCCTATCACTCCCGTTCTCCATCCCCGGAGCGCCATTCATCCTACTCCCATTCTCATTCACACTATCGCCCTCGTTCTCCTTCTCATGACTACAGTTCTTCCTATTCCCGACATCATCGCTATCACTCGCGTTCTCCTTCCCCTGATCATTACTCTAACTACTCTAACCACTCCATCTCTTCAACCAGTCGGTATGGTTACGATCATCGTTATGATGATTCAAGTCATTATCGATATGGCCCCCATACATTCTCTCCAACCTCCACCAGACTTCATTCTTCACCTCCACCTCCACATGATATCCCCGGTGTGAGAAAGCTTTCTTCTCCACCCCCGCCTCCTTCTCCTGGTGGTCATTACAAAGGCGGCCATGACGATTTACCTGTATCTTCATCTTTCCCTTCAACAATAGACAGAGGTCATAATCCATCCCCTCCCTTGTCTCCATCACCAGTTGTACCGATTGAAGTAGCTTCACTTCCTTCATCGGCGTCAGAATGTGCCGATTCATCGTCAATTTCATCTCCTCCCTCTCCTCCCGCTCCTCCTACTAACGTTTCCTCCTTTTGTAGTGTTCTGTTAAAACATGGTGTACGCCTTCATCAGGCTCAGCACCAGAATCCAATCATCCGGCAGGTCACTGCCTGGATCCGTTCTGGATATGTACCCCCAAAATCGGCCATCCCTCATTACGAGGAATGCTTGTTCAAGTTCCGGCATCAGTTTGAGCGTTTCGTAATTCGTGATGGATTGTTGTGTCGGCGGAAGAGACATCCCTCTGGGATAATGATAGAACAAATTGTCATACCCTATTCTGTGATCCCTACTGTCCTGACTGTCATGCATACTTCCATGTCAGCTTTTCACTTTGGTACAGCCAAGACAATTGAGCTTATCGAAGGGCTCTGCTACTGGCATGGGATGCGCAAAGACATTGCGGACCTCTGCTCTCACTGTGAGGCCTGTAATTCATATCGCACCTCAGTTTTTCCACCTCCCTCACTACCACAAACATGTGCAGTGATTTCCCACCCCTCATCCCCATCTCCCCCAACTCCAATCCGATCTCTAAAGTGCACTCTTCCCATCTCTAGCCCACTTTCCCCTCTTTCTATTGACTGCGACATTCCTCCCCTTGACTCTGACTCCGACGCCCCTACATCATCTTCCACTGGGACTGATTCGGACAGTTCCACCCCTTTCTCCACCTCTTCTCCTCCTGATTTGTCCGACTACCAACCCCCTCTTCAAGCTCACTGTACTGTTTCCTTGCAAACCCACACATTTCAGCCCCTTCCCCCATCTCTGCCCCATTCTCACTCTCCTCGGCCCTCTCCCAGCCACTTCACGAATTTGGACTCTGTGGTCCCCTCTCACATGTCCATTGCCTCATTACACCTCTTTTACGATCCACACGCTGTGATCCATGCCGATAGTGTTCGGACACACGGCAGTCAGCTTCCTAATCCCCCAACTGATTATGATCCATCATAATTTATGATGTCATATTTGCGACAGGATATAATGAACCTGTTTTCTTTTACTTCCAAATTTCAAATTTCAAGATTCTCATTTATTATTTAAACCTCATTGAGCAGTTATGGCAAGTTCCCTTATCCCTTCCGATTCGTGGGCACTTGAATTCCTATTTCTTAGTAGTGAAACTTTGTTTTTAATGTCATCTCTATTTTATACATTCTTTTTGTACCTTCAATGATATTTTGCTCACTCCTCCCCGTCCCACATGGCTGTTCATTCATTTTTCTGCATTGTCCATACTTTCCCCTTTTTTTCCTTCTCACTCTCTGTCACGTTCAATTGCCCCTTTCTTAACCGTTTTATATCCCGATTTCTGCTTCTTGCTCAACAATAATGTCAGTTTAACTTCTGATGTAAATTTGTAGCATTATTTGGTATTTAGGTTTTTCATTGTTAGCATGTGTATTGTGTTTAATTTCTGAAAGAATTTTTGTAACATGATTAATAAGTATTTTTACTTTCTAGCATAAATTTTTTAGTTAAGTATGGTTGTAACTTTAGATTTTTTGTGAGAAATGTTGTTTTTCTGATCAATTGCTTTTGTATAGGAAAAAAAATTGTACAATTAGTAAACTTGTTGCAGTCTAGTATATGCACATTTTCACCACATATAAATGTCCTGTTGTTTGCCCAGCTTTTTCTTATACATAATATTATTATCTACACAATTTGAATTACTCTTGATGCCAGATATCTTTTTACATGTTGTTCATCAACATCATTATTTACAAGTTTCTTTCATGGTGCATTTCAAAGACACCAACTCTGTATAATTTAGGTCATTTAATCTAATTGCTTCATTCTCCTTTCTCCTCTGTCTGTTCCTCTTCTTAAGTGTTTTTTTTTATTATACTGTTCATTTTTCAACATATTTGCTGTGCACAAGACTAGATGTATGCAATCAGTGTATTCTTCTAGTTTGTAGTTTTGTCATTTATGTTAAGTGTATTTTTTTAACATATGGTAATATGATTTTTGTCAAATTTTGGACCTCTGATTGTTCTTTGAGTTTTACATACAGTTTGTGGATTACTATGATGATCTCTTATTTTCCTATCCCTTTTATTTCCATTCTAAATTTAATGTATATTGTTACCTCGGTATGTATTGGTTACTATGCATGCTATGTGTAGGCCATGCTGTTTTTCCTACACCTCTCAAGACAATGATATGTTCCCTGAAAAATAGGTTTCTTTGGTGATTTTTTTTAATACCTCATCTGCAAGATTTATGTACACATCAATCTTTTTTTTTATTATCTCACTAATTTGTTAATTATTAATATGCTACTCAATTTGATTATGTTTTGTGTAGCAATCATTTCTATTATGTTTACATGTCAACAGTGTTTTTTATAGTTTTTTTTTCTCTCCGTAAATGTATTAGAATTTCTTCATTTGTCAATCGTTTGAACTCTTTAAATATTGCAGTATATAATTATGAAACGAGGACGTTTCTTTTTGAAAGATTGGACGAATGTAAGATGGAGAAATAGGGAGTTTATACCTTAAAACAGAACAAACCTCATGTAATTTATAAGTGTCTCTTGATTGACCAAGTTAAGAATTTATCCTCATTTCCTGCCCCAATTATACTGTCTAGATATACGACCAGTCCAATCCAAACCCTATGAACACTTCCCAGCTTTATAGTCTCATATCCTTTTATTAACAAGACCATCAAACCTCCAATGAAACTTCCATTCAGAACCCAACCATCTTTGTTATTACTTTGGTTAATCTCTACTCAATAGTTAATCCTTCCCTTTGTCCTCAATCAAGTTTAAGTAAATTCAGACCAACTGTGTTTACAATTCCCACCACCAGTCCCTTACACAGTACTGTTCAATGAACCTATAATCCCCATGTCATAGACCCTCTCCTACTAATCTCTTAACTTCTATTCATGTCCCTATATATATTATGCTTCTGGAGTTGAGGAATCAATCTTACTCCGGCCCCGACTCTGTTCGGTCATGTGCCAAGAAGGAGTGGAACAGTATTCTTTATATATACTACCAACAATATTCCCTCGTCAGTGTTATGCACCATTCTGGAATTCCTGATCATTATATCTAATAAACTAAGTTGTATGTCTTGGAACCACCACCTTGTCTCCTGCATTAACTAATGTTCGACTGCGGCTTGACATCGTATACTGTAGTTAAGAGTGCACACCACGCTACCAACACAGTAAAACCAGCACTCTTACAGATGCACAAAGTGTGCAGGGGCACACACGACGTCAGATGTGTGACGAGTGTTTTGGTTTTGTGCGAGGGAAACTTGAGACCTATTCTGGTTAGTCTCAGATTTATTCGGAAGTCGGATTTTTTTAGTTGTTTGTTTGTTATTGTCGCTACTTTTGTTTGATGGTAATTCAGTCGAATGTCAAATGTAATGTTTAATGTATTAGGAGAATTTCCTAGCTTTTGGTGTTTTCGCCGAAGTGTCATGCTGTTGTTGTTGGTTTGTTTGTTTGTTTGTCGTTTGTTTGTTTTTTGAAGAGCTATGTAATTTGAAGGTTTCCATTTCAGCCCAGTGAACCTGGGACAAAGTCCAATCAGAAAAACAACACCTTATCTGATTTAACGCTCACCACAATTGCTGGCAGCAAGGAGCTATTTTGCTAGCAGTCAACCAAATTCTATATAGTACGCAAAGCACTAATGCGTGAACTTTGATCGTGGCAATAGCAGAAAAAAACAAAAAAACCCAGAGTGATTAACCCTGTCTCTGCCAATGAGACAAATGTGCACATATATATTTCAGATACGTATATGGACAGGTAATAAGTGTGGCATAAAAAGGGTTAAAGGTGACATAGAAGAACGAAATAAGCTGCGTTTATGGCCGCATGACACGTTGCCACTTGCTTTGACCGCACGAGCGAGAAAAACTGCCACTTTACAGAGGCAAATCGTTCAATTCCGCACGATCATGATTTCGCAATCTCTGACGATGAGCATGATGCACGATCATGAGAAAGTAATGTTTCCATACTTTGATTACGTTGATACTATTAGAATTTGCGATCACATAACGAACTTATCCGAGAGATTGAAAACAGCGCAGTTTCATTAAATAATCATTGAAATTAACCGTAATTCGCAGACGTCGAAGGTAATCATACAAATTCGTAACTCTTTGGATCGGAACCTTCGTGATTTGAGATGTGATAATCGTGTTCAAATTGATGCTAATGATGTCGGATTTCTCGACTTTCTCACTAAATCTACCCGGATCAAAGAAGGCGCGAAAGTGAGATAATGTCTATGACATCTCGTCTTCTTGCCTTCTCAGACGCCCGTAGAGATCGAGAGGACGGGATCTCACATCTCTTCTTCTTGTCTTCTCGGACCCTAAAAAGGTCGAGAAGGAGAAGGATTAGCTTTATCTCGTCTTTTCGGTGGCACTCAAAGGGCTCTGTAAATCTTGACCATGCACTGATCAAAACTACACACCTGCACGTAATTCCGCAAATGGCGCCCCTCTATGCGTCTGTAAACATGATGCGCTGCATATGCGCTGCCTCATAAACTATAAGGCAGCGAGATGGATACATTTTTAATGAGACTAACGAGTCATACACACTTCTAAGTTGTGAAAATATTTTTTTATTAGAAACAGCATAAATTATAGAGAAGTGGGTATGTTCAATTTTAATAGTCAGGGCTTAGAATTACTCCATAGGATATAGTCAGTGAGTCGATGTTTTGGTTAAAGCGTTTTGTTTTTTTGTTTTGGCTCAATCGTGATTGCAATTACCAACGCTGCAATGCGACAATATATTCTGTTGCCAAAATCGCGCAGTCAAAACAGTCTTTTAATCATCTAGCTCTTAATCAGTCACCATCCACTCATTCAAAATGGTGAAACTAATCATTCGTGTTTGTCAGCAGTACCGATGAATTTGCAGTACTGTTCATGTGCTTGCTGTTTATACGCCTATTTGTATTAGTGTATGAGTAACCACCGACCTCACTATCTGTTTGCACAGAGGGAAGTATAAGTAGACTGTCCCCTTGAAGGAAAGCCAAGAGCCACTTTATGTATACATTGCTGTCTTCAAATAAACAAGCAATAGCAAGTAAACAGTACATTATGTTGGTTATCATTATTATTATTATTATTATTATTATTATTATTATTATTATTATTATTATTATTATCATTATTATCATCATCATCATCATCATTATTATTATTGTTATTATTATTATCATCATCATCATTATCGACATCATTTCTATTATTATCGTTATCATAGTTATTCTTTGTTATTTTTTTTTTCTTCTGATGGTTTGTTTTACCAGGGTTGTAATACACGAGTATGCATAGTGTATTGTTGGTGAATTGCGAAATAAAATGTAAGTTATGATTATGTTGTTGTTTTCTTTTTCAGTTCACGTGGATGGAAACGAGAACCAATGAAACATCGTTATCAATGTTAAAACGAATTCCTTCTGTTGTGGTCGAATGGTGTAGCAGACATGTTTATGCCATACGGATGTTCAGGCTATCATCCACGAATAGATTTACAGTATTAAATGGTATCCAATCCAGTGTGTTTCCGTAATGCACACCTCGCTGGCAAGAGGCCAAATATTGTGAAATAATCTGGTTAGACTTAAAATTACAGGAAACTGTGTGCAGTTTACGAAATCTATATGATAAACCAAATGCAGTACACATGGGCGAACGCTCGTCTAACTTGTATTCATTCTCATCTAATCCGTTTCTTCGAATTAAAAACCCACCTGCATATTGCATACCGTTCATATAATTATTGATTATCATGTTTTATTTTCTACGTGATGGTTTGGGTTGTTGCGGTTATTCACAGAATGGTAAAGTGATCGCAAACACGTTTGCGCCATCAGCCTCATTGTGCGGAGACTACTTTTGTACCATTACGTAAACGTTATTCCAGGGGTAGCCACAATATTTATTCAGCATTAAACGATTATAATGAAGTTATTATGCGAGACAGAGAGGTTCAGCTCATGGCTGGGAATGATTGATATCTCAGATATTATGCATCAAAGATTCACAATGCTGATCGAGATGATGAAGCTACATAGATAATGTGATTTTCTCAAGAGGGAATAACCGCTTATACATCATGTACATCGGTATTATATCCTTACTCGTTGGCCCTATTTCCTAGTTTTGTGCTTTTGCTGGAAAATAATGACTCTAGCAGATACACATCCAGGAAGTCTGTCTGGAAACAATGGACGGACCTAATTGGTCACCGCAACCACCTCCCTCAATCATAACTATCAATATCCTCTCAGAACCAGCATTGTTTGGAGTATAAGCTGCAGGACAAAACCGAATAGAGCAGAACAGAACACAATGATGACTGGCACAACACACTGGTAGAACTGCAAACGACGAGGTCACCTCCTACATGATTGTATAACCAACACATACTTCTCCTACTGCGCATGCTTCAACACGCATGACATGTTGAGCAAAGTCTACATTCAGGCTTAAGGACTTTGTTTCAGAAAATAGAAAATAGTGGTCATGTACCAGTAACTAGGCCTAGATACTGGTCGAGTTAATTTTCGTCATCTTTACGTATGAATATCTTCTTCTTCTTTTTTTTGGGGGGGGGGGGGACGTAGTATGAAGAGGAAGGAAAGAGTAATGATGATCTAATGAAGCAAGTTAGCGATAACATTTCATAATTATGCCGGTAATCCCACGACAACAGTAATAACAAGCAATTAACAACAACGTAAGCAATGTGTAAACAATCGCACGACGGCATCGCAAACTCTTTTCATGAGGCTAATCGCTTTTCTGATTGGTTCATGCTGTGGGTTATTTTAAGAAATGACATCATATCAATAGAGTCGTTTACTTCTTTACTTCTCATGATTAGCACGCATATACCATGACAAAGGTTAAGCATTACACCACATTGGTCAGAGGCAAGCATTCCATAAGCTGGGTCCATGCTTGTTTTGTAAAGTAAAATCGCTGTATCATTACAGTACGATTTAGAATGATTTTTGTATTCATCTTCATTGAAGCTAAGTCATCGCGAAATGTCGTTACAGAGGTTAGATTCAACCTTTAAATGCAATTAATGTTGGGGTTTTTTTCCACACCAAGGTAGAGGTACCTACAGGCATTGTCTCACCTAGTATCTCCTTGGTCTCACTAGCGAAGGTGGAATAGGTATTTGTTTATTTCATTCGATTTTTTTTTTTGTTGTTGTTGTTGGTTGGTTGTTTGTTTGTTTTTTATTTTATCTATTTATCTATTTATTTTTTAATGACAGGCTGTTCCAGATTTTTCTCACGCTTCTTTGGCTGTTGCCTTGGTCGGAAACTTTGGTGAACTGTGTTCACGATATGGACTGTCACGTGACTGTCACGGTACGTGTTCGAAAGGATTATTCACCCTCCGATCTTTCGGCCTGTGCCGATATTACTTTCGGGCTGCGGGACATATTGGTGTTTAGTATTGTTGTCATCATTATTCTTATTATATTCCGTTTCTTCTTCTTCTTCTTCTTCTTCTTCTTCTTCTTCTTCCTTCTTTTTCTCCTGATCATGATGATGATTACTAGGTGTTCTTATTACCATTATCATCATTATTACTGTTATTATAATCATTATTAACTTTATCACTATTACTATAGGTTCAGTAGTATCGCCATTGCTACTACATGCAAATTTCTTCTTTTTTTTTTTTACTCATACATGGTACACAAAACAAAACAAAACCAAACAAAATTTTTTCAATTTCATCACAGGCATTAAGGGAGTATGTATATATGGTTAGCTAGTTTAAATCAATCCAGTATTCCTTCTGTCATAGCGGTTCCAGTTTCAAACACAAATTAACCATCATAATTATGATATGAATTTATTTTCATTTTCTTCAGAACATTTTTTTTAGAACATAACGTAATATACAAAAATTGCAAAATGATCTTGAGTACACAATAGCTGACTGTACGATATAAAAGAAAGAGAGGTATAATTTACGAAGATAGAGGCAGTTTCGATGCCTTTAGGTCAGTAATGATCAGATTCACTGGAAAAAAAAAACACGGTAGGCTACACTTACTTGCTGTGTACAGTTTTGTATGTAATCATCGACAGTGCAACGTTATGTCCGTTGATAAAATTATGTTGCGACAACGATCACTGGACAACTCACGGATTAAAGATCCACTTCTTTATAGATGGCGCTATTTATCTTTATGCACAAGGATTTGCTCTGTTTCCCGCGTCCAGTTTTTTGTTTATTTGCTACTTATTATTTGTCTGTGTTTTCCCTCTGCGCATAGCGTTGTTCGGCTGATTTCCTTTTGCATATCTTTGTCATATCTTTGTCATTTAGAGGTAAGCGATTCTACATCATTTATGTTATTTTCAAATGTGTGGTAATCTTACAATCTGACTATAATTGTTATGATTTACCATTGTGAAATAACTTATTCTCTGCAATGCCAATATGTATTATATTTATATACATGAACAACGCAAGGGTCACAAGAGTTTGAGGCAATATGCCGAACTAGAGCACTGCATTCTTCAAAGTGACGTCATGCTGTCTCGCTGGTATATAAGCTCGAACTTCCGCAATTGACCCGAGGAAATAAACAGTATGACTAGCCCGTGTCAAATGACGGGAAATGAGACAAACACAAACATACACACACTTACACACATAATATACACAAAAATATGGCAAAAAAAGTCACAATCGCTTGTGCAAATTTGTGCAAGGCAACTATGTCATTGTCTCACAGTTCCTCTAATGGTTTGTATACAGACTTAGATAATCATAATGCATTTATCCTTATGTCGACAACAAGAACGCCCTCTCTTTTACAGTCATTTTTAAAAATATAAATCGTTGAAACCTCGACGCATTTTGATATAAGAGACATAATCTTTCATATATCCTTGCATTCGAATGAAATAAAAGGACACTAAGGGAAATGGAATGTTTGTATGTTAGGCTAGAATATCAATACCTTGCACAATATGCATAAGATATAGGTATAACATTATGATGATACTATATGAAATCACTGATTAGGAAAACGTGTTATAATAATTGAAATCCAATAACTTCCCACAAAATCCCATAACTACTGTTCACCATTTGGTTTTATTTCATTTACCTTAGTCAGCTTCTTTTTTTTTTTAATAAGTAGTCGGCTTGAAAGGGTTGTTGTTTGTTTGTGTGTGTGTGTGTGTGTGTGTGTGTGTGTGTGTGTGTGTGTGTGTTTAATATCAAGAAGGTACTTTTGGTGCCATTCTAGAATAAGAATCACTTGCCTCCTCGGAATACTATAATAATAAATAGACAGCTACATAATGTGTTGCCATGTCAAATGGAAAACTTGCACATTCATTGTACGTGTACAGCGGGCCATTTTTTTTTTAAGTGTTTGATGGGGAAAGGGATGTACTCGTCTTACTACTTTCAGTAAATTCAAGGGGCGCTCTCCCACGAGCTTGAAATGATTCCATGATAAATAGTAGTATTTATCATGTAGAAATCTCTTCTTTTTTTCCGCACAGGCTTTTCATGCATGTGAATATTTCAAAAGACTACGTTTCCCCCTTTTTTGCTATTTTCTTTTTTTTTCTTCGTCTTCTTCGACTTTGCTGATGCTTTTTTTTTTAAATCTTTTAATATATTTATGGTTCTCTATTATTGTTATCAGCAAAATTTTTTGATCTGTTCTTTATGTCGATGATATTTCTGCCTCTTTTTTCCCTCCTTTCTATCATCATCATTTACCTCTCTCTCTTTTTTTTTTTTTTTTGCATTACTCTTCCATTACTCGCTGGTGACCACAGGGTTGAAGCAAGATCCAAAGACGACAACAGATGGCGCTATTTCTGTGAGACACGAGAGTTCGGTCCTTTTCCACTTTCAAATTGATGGTCGGCTCATGTGCACATCGGTACAATAATAAACTTTCTCTATTATCAGTTGAATAGGCATTTCACTTGTTTTCAAGCGGCATAATGGATAAGTTTGCCTGACGTAACAATTTATGAAATTCACGTTCAAAGAATGAACCTGCTAGTGCGGTCCGTCGGTGAACACTACTTGGGAAACGTGCATTTGAAGGTCCTGCCTTTGGGACCACTCTCTTAATTTCTAGGACTTAAATTTTAAATCTTTCTTACGACTTAAAATATTTTAAGTCTTTAAGACTTATTTTAGGTGGCTTCGATTAAAAGTTGAGTGTTGAAGCTGTTCGCAATCTAAATCTAACAAGGACTTAAACTTTCAGCCAATCAGATGACTTGTAAATGACGTCATGCGCTATCTTGAACCGCCTAAAACCGGAATTGGCGCTGGCCGTCACTTTGCTTCATGCGATGCTAGCGATAGCGTAGTCATACACACACATATTGTACATTCAGTGCACAGTCGACGTCTACTATACCATCGACCATTTGCAAACAAACGCTATTGACTCGAACAGTTGAGTTGGTCTTGAAGGCAGAAGTCATGCAGGCCGGAGTTTTTTGAGGGCATGATCTGACGGAAGCTTGACCAAGTTGCTTAAAGGTGAGCATATTACTGTATGAATGCTTAAGAACGTGTTTGATAACTCTGGGACTCAGTAACCAAAGATAAAAGATGTTAAGATGTGCACTAACCGCCCTACATTTTTGGCGAGTTTGAGCCTTGCCGCTGTATACAGCGCTGTCCATCCCTTTGAAAGCGCCAGTGC
Source organism: Diadema setosum (assembly GCF_964275005.1). Taxonomy (NCBI): domain Eukaryota; kingdom Metazoa; phylum Echinodermata; class Echinoidea; order Diadematoida; family Diadematidae; genus Diadema; species Diadema setosum. The sequence goes on along the minus strand of NC_092685.1, from coordinate 12,893,072 downwards.
TAACGTTAGCTGTTCATGGCTAATGTGTCTATCCAAACATTGTAGCAAGTTACATGTAGGCTAACGTTATACTAGTATTGTGGGGGCTCTATCTCAGTGAAACTGCAAGTACAAGTGTAACAGGGACTCTTATAAAGCGCCCATTCTACCTATAGACCTAAATGATTTACGATTTTGGTGTCTTGACTGAAAGGTAAAGGTTATGGGCATAACGACAGGCTACTGTAGCGTAGGCCTAACTCAACTGTCGTCTAACACTGACTGAGTAACAGTAACAAGTTAGTGTCAGTTCACCCCTTCCTACACTCTTGTAAGGTTTAATTTATCAATTTCTACGTAGAAAGGCACAGTTCTAGGCCTTATCATGCCCTATGCTGTGATAAAATGTAGGGCATATGCTGTTAGATGGGTTTTATTTTTAATGTTGTGTTTATAGGCCACCAATAGTACGTAGACCCTATGGGCACTAATAAAATAGAACTGCGACCAGCCCAAACACGAAGCCCCCTGAGGCTATGTGATGAGCGCACCAGGGTTTAGGGCGCCAATGTTGCAATGCCAGAGCAGTGGAGTCAAGCTCTGAACTGTAAAAACTTCTATCGCATGGGCCATATTGGCTGACATCACCAATTTCCATTGACTCCCATATTAAAATAGGGGGTCTACAATTAATAAACAGTTTCTGTTCCATTGCATGACTAGGTCTACTGAGTCTGATGTCACAATAAACAATTACCTTTGGCGTGTGCACTCAACACTCTTACTATCAAGCGTGCATCATGTCACTCATTTTACTGGAATAATCAACTTCAATGCTACTTGCACTCGGCTGCGTACATGTGATTGTGCTACTGATTTGCATTCCATGAAAATACTTCTACTATTATTACTACCACTCAGTAGTAGGCCTGGACACCTAGGCCTTATGGTTGCCATTTCTGCACTGAATTCAAGACTCTTTCTTGAACTAGTACGTCTCTTAGTGTTATTGTTGAAGGCGTTGTATGAAACAAATAATGTATGGGATTAACTCGAGCAATGGAACAAGATTTCGCACCTGGATAAAGACATTCTACTCCAGTCTTTCTCTTTGTAGCATAATCAATGTGGTGATCTGTGTTTGAGTAGAAGGATCTAGACTTAAAAATTCTACAGATCTACACTTCTGGCCGAGATGTATGCTTTAAGCATCACATACACCAGTGAGAGAATGTAGTGAAGTTTTACAATATAGGAGGCCTTTTTTTACTTTTGATATTTTTTAAGATAAAGGGAATGCAAATTACCTGTTATTTGTATAATTTGTACTCCAAGAAGTACTCTGTCAGGACTATCCCTTCTTGGTGTTTAGATATGCAAGACATCCCTGGTATTTCTAAAAATTGATTTTAACGATAACATCTGAAACAAAAATCAGAGATATCGGTCTCATTTTTTCCTCCAGCATGAAATACAACCCTCGAGACCAATAAGAAATAATTAATTACATAAAAATCTAAAAATGTGGCTATGGCGACCGTTTATACCCCCGAAGCATATTTGTTTTCTTCCTTTTTTTTTTGTCAAGCGTTTCTGTTTTTCATTTTCCACTTCCTTATCACTGATATTTCACAGTTTTTGTGTTTATTTTCAGATCAATGCGGACTTTGCCCAGTTGTACCGAGAAAAGTGCAGGAGATGGTGAACAGATGGGGGCCATTTTACGTCAATAGAATCTTGCACTTGCCAAGCGAAACTACCCTTAGTTGCAAGACATCGTAAGAAGATGTGAAGACATGGATGGAGACAGTAAGTCCTTCCTCCAATCCTCATAGATCTTGTGGCATTGATTATAATTACTGGAACAATTTCTGTCCAAAGTGTAAGAGTAAAACTTACTCATTTGTTTATGCTTCATTGCTATTACACCTTTCAGGAAAGTGAATGTGTACGAGTTTGCTCTTCATAGACTGATATTGATAATAAGTCGAAAACTGAATGTTAGGGATTGTCAGAGCTTATACAATACGTCATATCTAATATGTTAAAGAGAATGTGTGAAATACTTAAAGTTGAAAAAAAATATTTTGTATTGTGTTCCATTCTATAGGAATTTTGTGGAATGTCACTACTTGCAGCGATGCTTCACAGACCCAACATCCCCATGTACAAGAAAGGGAGAGGACCTCTCATGCTCCCGAGGGATGCCCAGCAGTACCTGGTGCAGAATGACTATGTGCCTGTAAGTACAGTATATGCTTAATGTTTATAGACTTGAAATCAGTTTATGATCAAATCATTGAGCTTCCAATTTTGAGAATTATCAATATGCATGTTTCATTGGGCTTTTAAGTACCAGCTCATGTTTAGAGAAGAATATTTTAGCTTCGTATCTTACAAAGCAAGACTCGTGTAGAATCTGCAAGTACTCAGTAACAGGTGGAATTTAAAAATCTGAATTTCTCATGCTGTCGTGAGAAATGCAAAGTTTTCTTCTCTGATATATCAGTGTTTTTGAAGCGATTCTTCTCAAACAAACTTTAGAACATTCAGCAATGAGTATTGTGTAGGGGTATCTACCGTGTTTTGACAGTTTTCTTTTAAATTCATTAAATTACGGATTAGAAATGCATGCTGACTTCTATTGATTTGTAATAATATGTATATCAAATATCTTATGAGTCTGGAACATGTAAATATCAAGTAGGCCCCACCCCGATGATGGCAAAAAGTAATCTGATTTCTGGGAATTTTTTTCAAGGCTTTGAGGTTTACCAGATGAGACAAAATGTTTTAAAATAATATGTTCTGAAATATATCAGAAATATTTACTTGTACATCACAAACTAAAAGTTATGTGATGAATATTGTATTTAAGATCAATATGTAAAATTATATTTTAATATTTTTTCCCTCCAGAGTGCCCTCTCACTGAGAACTTAACTTCCCTCTATGTAATGCAAAGTTTATTTGATAATAATTGTAGTCTTTGTCATTTGCTCAAACGATTCAAGTGAAATTTAGTTCGAAATATCAGTAGTGCTATACATGTTTAATCTCTTTTCAGGTAGGAACCAATGTTCATGGCATTGCTGATGCAGAGACTCCAACCCCAGCCCCAAGCATCTTCTGATCTGGAGATTCTCCCACCTGAAAGCCCTAGCAAACGGGAAACGTCAAGTTGATCCGCGCCAAACGTATACATCACGAGCGAGAAGCGCGAAGTTCAGTGATGCTAAAGATGCCACCTTCAGCCAGCCCTGCTTAGTCAGATAAGGGAGTGACTAGACGTACATCCAGTATTTTCTCATCCTGGACGAGACCATACTAAGTCCAGGCTGGAGATGACCAGAAGCAAGAATTTGACAGACTCTTTAAAGCCCACTGTGTCTTCATCGTCAAATATGCTTGGGTGCTTGAAGCATTCTTTGATTTTGTGGCGGCATATTCATGTACTACTACAATCCCAAGTGAGGGCTTCGTTCTGGGCATTAGCCACGAACTTCAAGAACACGTCAGTGTATGATGCTAGTAAGATTTTCCGACATTGTGTCACAAACTCATGCGCACAAGAAGCATATCTGACTTGCCCTGATGTGCAGCAAAGTTTTCTTAATTTTCGGTGAATTCTTAAATCAAAGTAACACAGGTAAAATGCTGCAATATTTCCTTTGAAGATACTATCATGCATAATGTTTGACTCATGGATATTGAATTATGTTATGTGTGCCTCACTTTTCCATTTATATTGAGCTACAAATCCATGCACACAAGAAGCATATCTGTCATGCCCTGGTTGTAGTAAAGTTTCCTTGTAATTTTTTTTTGTGTGTGCATTTTTAAATGAAAATAACACAATAAGGAAAGTTCATGCCGCAATGTTACCTTTAGAGGTACTATCATGTATGTGTGTGCCTCACTTTTGCATTTGCATTGCTACGTGAACATTTAAACAATATTTCAAGTTTTTATACACGTCCAGTTTCAATTTATTTATTGTTCATCTTTGGCTTGTTTTCTGTATATCATGTCTGGTTGATGATGAAAAAAAAAGTAATGCCAGATCCGCATTGATTTAAATTGAAAGAAGAAAGTTTTAAGTTCCCCTGAACACTTTTGTAATTATTCAAAGATTACCTAATTTTCATCACTCCCACAGTGTTGTTGAGCCATTGTCCATCACATTTATTGAGCGCTGATTTGTTGCTATTTTCATTATGACGTTGTGGCTAAACACTTTAATATGAAACTCTCTATTTACTCTGAAATTTGGCACACCTGACCACTATGGTACGTAGATGTGCAAACTTAACCTTTTGTCATTGTTGATCATTGTGTTGCCATGGTAACAACATAGTTTGAATGAAAATCGTACAAAAATATTTTGGATTCAGGTAACTCCCTCAGTCTTTGAGCATTTGGCTTGAAATTTGGCACATGCAACCATTGTAGTTCAGAAATATGCAAACTTCATATTTCATCATTGTTAAACAATGTGTTGCCATAGTAACGGTGCATTTTCAATGAAAATCATACAAACATCAGAGCATTTTGGCTTCAAATTTGGCACATGTTACCTCTGCATTACCTAGATGTGCAAAAAATCTTTTGTCAGTGTGGAAAATGTGTTGCCATGGTAACAGTATATTTTGCATGAAAATGATACAGTAATGTGAATTCAACTAAACCCCTCACCCTTTCAGCATTTAGCTTGAAATTTGGCACATATGACGGCTATGATATAGGGCCTTTAGTTGTGCAAACTTCATTTTTTTTCTTAATGTCCAACATTGTGTTGCCATGGTTACACAATTTTTAGTAAAATTAAAAACCATAGAAATCGTCAGTTTATTTATCTTGCTCACTCAATTTTTGAGCACTTGATTTGAGAGGTGGAACAGTGCATTGCCATGGTAATTTTTTTCTTTATTAAAAAGTAAGAAAAAATAATCCTGGTTGAGCTAATTCCCTCAGTTGTGGGTGGGGGTATATTAATCACAATGAGTGATAATTCTAGTTTAAAATTCAGATTGCATCACTTCAACATAGTGCTTTGTTACGAGATATGACATCAAAGTAATTAAGAAACTAGTGGTCCATCTCACTTGAACAGTCTCTTGAGATGGTTCCCTGTCATCAGTTGAGATGGATTCTTAAATATCAATAGATTAAGCAGGAATTTGTATATTCTTTTGTCAAACATTTTGTCTACCAAAATGCAGTATGGAAATGTACTTATGTAAATCCATTTCAGACAATCGATATTCAAGGAATTTTAGAAGTAAGTTTAGAATGTTAATTGTTATTTGAGCTTCTTAATGTTTTAAGGTGAATTTACTTCAGAGTTTACATAGATCTTGCTCCCTACTGTTGTATGTAATACAGTTTGGATTCAATTGTAAATTTTCTCTACGGAATAGTGGAAAAATTAGGAAAGTCTGGTAAGAAATAAGGAAATGTAACACGTTTTCAGAAAACATGAATATGCAAATACATGCAGGTGAAAAGTGTAAAAATATTTTGAAGGAATGACATCATCAATTCCCTCATTTGGACGTTCATAAAGACTGGACAAGATCTGTTTTCTGGAAATGTGTGAAATTGAAAAGAGGCATATCTTCCTTATTTCGTAGCTGATTTTCATAGTCTTTACACCATTCTGTGTAGGGAAATTTCTTCTCTTGATTACACTAATTTTGGCCTTTACTTCCCTCTTGATTAAATTTATACTATGCATCATTCCAAAAAATCAAATAATTCTTTAAATTGCATGCATGGGACGTACAAATCGTGTAAATCTAAACGTCAACTTAATGGAGGCTGTATTGTTTATTACACAGCATCATTTCTAAAATTTAAGTTATTAGAATTCATTATGATATAATCTTATATTTGTTCATAGTTTCCATCTTACGACTTAACGATGCTCACCAGGGAAAGAAATACATAAAATGAAAGTGAATCGAGTCGTATGGAGTCATCTTGCAAGATTTAAAAAAAAAACGTGAAAAAAGTAATCTATTTGGCAATGAAGGTTCCAGTCGTCTAGTAACTTGTTTACAGAACACAGTGAAAAAAGCATCAGTAACATGAATGTGAAGATGTGACCATCTGAGACTATTGCAAAATATGCTCTGTTTTCATCATGTCGTATTTCATTTTTTCTGGAGCCTACATGTGTATGACAATCATCTCTATATTTTGTAACTTATCGATGTTTGTGAAAAATGCATCAGTTTGATTTTGTTAAAATAAATAGACCTTTACATGTGAAGAAAGTGCATCAACTGGCTGTCATTTTCAGTAGTCTGATTTTAAATCCATGATGGATTTATTTGAAATAAATCCAAGGAAGGCTTAAAATAAGTCTTTTGTCGTTTAAATCCAAGCTGGATTTATTCTAAAAACAAGTCTAAGAAAGATTTAAATGTAATCTAATAAGACTTAAAAAATAAATCCTATAGACTTGAAATTTAAGTCGAACATAGACTTAAATTTTTAAATCCTAGCTAAGACTTACTTTTAAGTCCTAAGGTTCTGTCCGTATCTACAGTCCGCTAGGACTTAAAGAAATAAATCCTTAGGACTTAAAAATAAATCCTAGAAATTAAGAGAGCAGTGATTTCAAAATGTTCAAGATATCACTTTTGATACATATGTGTAGGTCTGTTGTATCACAAAACATCCTGCCATATAAAATTTTTCAATAAAGACTGAAATATAAGGATATATCACTATTTTTCTTGTTAAACCATAACACTGTAGACAGTTTAGTCTCGAAACATTTTTATCATAACTACTGTTCTTATTTTGTATATTTAATAATACATAACATCGCTTACACTGGTTCAAATTTTTACATTGGTTATTTCTATCCTTAACTCACATTTTAGAACTATTTTGAAGCACTAATGCTGGGTTTTTGTTTCATCTGCAAGTGGGAAATTATGCCTTTAGTTTGAATTGAATATTTTTACAAACTTTTTTTTTTTTTTTTACATTTTAATTTTGCCAAATTCTAAGTTTTAATGAATATGTTGCTGTCAGGAGGATGTGCAAGCACTATTCATATTAGGCATACATGGATAATCATTGCATCACAGATGCTTTCTCTGTGAATATAAAAACCAGCATGCCTGTTCGTTCTGCTCATGCGCAGAGTGAAACAACGGGCTGTTTCACACAGTACGGAGGGAGGGACAGCGGAAAACAGGGCTCAGAAACAAACAGATTGATGTCTTGGGATAGGGTTCATCGAATTTGAATAGAACCATAAAATCTGACGAATGAGGCAAAATTAATACATACATACATATATATATATATATATATATATATATATATATATATATATATATATTTGTACGAAAAATATAACGGCTACACAAAACCAAGGAGGTTTAAGAGATGGAGTTCCAACTGGCTGTAATTATTCAAACAGTTGTCACTTTTCTATTGATGTACAAACGAATTCCACAGGTGCATCTGTGCCTTTGGTGACGGGGTTTGATGCCGCCGTCTTGCTGAGCAAGATTCATTTTGAACGTTAACTTAATGTTGGCTATATTTTGCTTGTTTATCTATTAAATGAAACGAAATCTCACTTAATGATAAAGCTCATTAAACAAAGGTCAATCCCTTCAAGAAATATGTGCAAAAGTGTAAATCAGAGCTGTATCATGTGAAAGTGTTTAAAACTGTACCCTCCTGGAAAGCCGGTTTTATCGCTTTTCCACTTGATTCCTCCAAATAAAACTGATATGGAATAATCTTCGAGTATAATTAATATTAATTAATTAAATATTAATAGATATATCAGATTAGTGGCCGGGCACGGCCAGTCGAGTAATTTTCATTTTCATTTCATCATTTTTTGCGCAATTTCTATTCGTGCATCCCCGTGTCTTTACCAGTATATACCACCTATCTTTTATAAGTAGGGATGGCGAAAAGTAATTACCATCACAAAGACATATTTTCGTTAGAAAGTGGCTGATGATTATGCAATGAGACATGAATCAATTGTCTTCCTATCTGCGCGGCAGATCCAGTTTGCCACATGCTTCAAATACTTTCGAGTGGCGGCATCAAACGTGACTTCAAAGGAAATACCACAGTTGTGACTCCATTCTCTTGAACCTCCTTGACAAAACAAAAGACATTTTGTCTCAGTGTCCATGACATCGCTATCAAAACAATTAATATTCTCGAACAGTAATATCAATTTGAATAACCTCGAACTTAAGAGAGAGTAACTGTGTGAAATCTATTTTGTATATGATATGTATGCTGGCAATAAGCCAGTTCGGAGTTCCACTTTGCGCATGAGCAGAAACAAGGTCATTCGGACCAACATGCATGTTGGTTTTTAAATTCATTCGGATAAGCATCTGTGATGTAATGATTATTCATGTAATCCTTATAAATGCCGCTTGCCAGCACATCCACCTGACAGCAAACGTGGTATTTGGCAATATCAATAAAAAGAGATTGTCAATACATCCAATGCCAAATAATGAAATGAATGCTTTCTCAAGTGTGATCATTCTGCTCATCTGGACCCCGTTTACAGTCCGGCCTCTATAGACCCCGTTTACAGTGCGAGGCTCGGCCGCGGCTCGGCCGCGGCCGAGTCCAGCCCCGCTTCAGTGTAAACGCGCAAAAGGCCAAATGCGAGGCCCAAATTGGCCTCGCATTTGGCCTCGCTCTGGAGGTGGTCTCGGCCGCGGCCGAGCCGCGGCCGAGCCCGGCCTTTTCTTGGTGTAAACGCAAACTGGGCCAAATGCGCGGCCAATTGCGCGGCCAGTTTTAGTCTGGCTTCCAAACCCTCTGCCTGTGTCTTTCGCTGTTCAGGATATTAACCCCCTCAACGTCGAAAACTAGTATAGTTTAAGGTGGTTTTGTCCAGCAAAGGATTTTTTCCTACGGCAAAGGCCTTTGCCCGAACGGCGACTTCGTCGCCACGGAATTCATTTGGCAAAGGGTCTGAAAACCAGACAATACCAAATTGCGTTAGTTTACAAGCAGAGCGCCACTACGACCAAATAATGAAAGGTTTGAATCGAAAGCGCGGCCGAGCACAGCAGTGTAAACGGACAAAATTGCGATCGGCCGCGCAATTGAGGCCGGGCTCGGCCGCGGCCGAGCCGCGGCCGAGCCCGGCCCCGCACTGTAAACGGGGTCATAATTGCGCGGCCGAGCCTCGCAATTTTGTCCGTTTACACTGCTGGGCTCGGCCGCGCTTTTGATTCAAACCTTTCAATATTTTGTCGTAGTGGCGCTCTGCTTGTAAACAAACGCAATTTGGTATTGTCTGGTTTTCAGACCCTTTGCCAAATGAATTCCGTGGCGACGAAGTCGCCGTTCGGGTAAAGGCCTTTGCCGAAGGAAAAAAAAAATCCTTTGCAGGACAAAACCACCTTAAACTATACTAGTTTTCGACGTTGAGGGGGTTGATATCCTGAATAGCGAAAGATACAGGCAGAGGGTTTGGAAGCCAGACTAAAATTGGCCGCGCAATTGGCCGCGCATTTGGCCCAGTTTGCGTTTACACCAAGAAGAGGCAGGGCTCGGCCGCGGCTCGGCCGCGGCCGAGACCACCTCCAGAGCGAGGCCAAATGCGAGGCCAATTTTGGCCTCGCATTTGGCCTTTTGCGCGTTTACACTCAAGCGGGGCTGGGCTCGGCCGCGGCTCGGCCGCGGCCGAGCCTCGCACTGTAAACGGGGTCTTAGTCTTCGCAAGTTTATTCTTTGTTTGAACAGGATTGATGAATCCCATAAATTGTTACGTAAAACTTATATGCATATGTCAGGTGTATGAAAACGAGTGAAGTGCCCCTAACCAACTGAGAAAAAAGAAAGGTCATTCGTACCAATGTGCCCATGAGCTAACTCCGAACTGGCTTATACCATTGTGATGTATGGACCCCATACTAAATATTGTAACAGTGTTACCGATTTTTAAAATATGTCTATGCAGCCATCAGCATCAAGTAGCCCACTCAGTAACATCAGCCTAAAATCCTTTTGACGTTGTACAAAAACAGAGAGGCCCTTGGGACTGAAAGTGTTAATAAACACATTTATTCTTTATGTGAGAGGCGGGAGAGAAGGGTCGAACTGGGTAAAGGCTGCTTATTATGTTTTCATGTATATCATTTTTATTATCAATCCCGTTTATTCTTTCTTTAGACTGCCCCAAGTGGTGTACTGAAATGAAACATTCAAAGACAAATCGAGTGTTTTCGTCATAGTTTCTTTATTAGGGCACAAATGGGACATAGCAAGGCATAGTTATTCTGGTTCGCGTATACATTATACGAAAATGCAAAGATATAAGTCATGGAATGTATGTACTATAATATGTCGCTGTTTGTGACTATGATATTATACACATCGTATACGTAATGCCACTGTGGAAATTATGACGGACATTTGAGAAGTTTTGAAGTTTTGCCGCAGCTACATGTGTCGCTAATGGAATCACTGATTAGTGAATACATACACACTTTCCTAGCTAAGATGAATGTCTGTGTGTTTGAATAGGTCATAACTACATATGAAATCAACTCTTTTACTGCATTTAGTTCATGGAAAGTGAAATTTGAAGATTTGTTTCTTTTACTTCAGTCCTGTATAAATGACCATCTGACAGAGCAGTGGCAACAATGAAGAGGCTACCCTGGTTAGAGAACACCATTATTATGACACAAACTGAGAATAATGCTGACGAATAAAAATTGAGCGTCAATATTCATGAAGTTCATCTGAAGCTTTCCACAAGTGTATCTGAGTAACCATTGGTCTAATCAAATATATTTAATTTCATTCGGATACGCGTATACACGGGTATAGGCTGTCAGCATGGCCACGCTGGCGTTCTATAAGGCACTTGGGACTTGAATACAACTACGAACTGGACGATCCATAAACCTCTTCAAACATCTGAAATCTATTTCAGAATAAATAAATCGAAGCCTCTTTGTTTTTCAACAACAAGGAGAGAAAAAACAGAACAGTTAGTCTGTATGGGACATGGCTACAATGATAGAAATGAAATTAGCAAGTTTCCATGCACGAGAATGATGAAAATAAAGAAATTGTGAACCAGAGATAATTGGTGCGCTTGATTGCGTGTTCTACAGACGGTTCTAAAATGGACAGAAAACTTTTGAAGGAAAAACACATTACGACAACATGTTAATAGCAATGGACATGAAAATAGCTCACACATTCGGTAGCTTATCTTAGTGATACCGTTGCAGAAAACAATGACCTATCCGCTGCATCTAATTGTTGTATAGGAACAATTTATTATCACTAGCATGCTCTTTATCTTTATGTAACATTTCACTTTACAAATAATTAGCGAAATGGTCACTGTTCTGTGGTTTTTTTTTCTTTAAAGGGGATGGCTAGTAACCGATCAGTGGGAATCAGTGGGAATGTTGGGAGATGATTGTTCCAATTCTTGTGGGATTCATTTAAGAGTACATTATATATCCATTGTTGTGTGAAAATTATTTGCTTTATAACGGTCTCATATACATGTACTGTGCAGTTTAATGCCCCATCACTGTTACAGGCATGCTAACCTGGAAACATTAAAGTGCACATTACTTGAATTTGAGACCATTCTGAAGGAAATAATTTTCACACAACAATAGATATATAATGTACTCTTAAATGAATCCCAAAAGGATTGGAACAATCATCCCCCAACATTCCCACTGATTCCCACTGATCAGTTACTAGCCATCCCCTGGTGTTTCTAGAAACACCGTGAACTTCACACTAGCTCAATTGCATAAGTTTGATGACCCCATAGCTTGGGAATAAATCATCTCATACAGGAATTGAATCACCTTCCAGTTTGGACCTTATCGGTACAGAATGAGACGACTGCATCGTTCAATATGTTGAATCATCACGGTAACGTTATGCGTTTTTATTCTTAAAGGGGAAGTTCAGTATCACACAAATATATAACCACTGTAAATTATGGCATGCGATGTTATATTGACTCGCGTCATACTGAATCATATCATGCAAAGCCAAAGGTGTGTGATGTAGACTAGGTTCATTATGAAACACGTCCGCGACTTATTAAAGGGACTGTACAGTACTGGTTGAGGTGGGGATTCATATTTTGAACATTCCTAAGTGAGATATAAAAAGCCTCTTATGAAATATGAAAGAGCATGTAATTTTAAGGAGAAATCAACGTTTATTTGATGAAAATTGGTTTTTAAATGGCTGAGATATCCAAAAAAGTGCTAATAATAAAAGGCGACATGCCACAACTTAATTAGGATCTCTTTGTTTCACCTTGTTTTTGGATATCTCAGCCATTTCAAAACCGATTTTCATCGAATAAACTTTTGATACCCCTTAGAACTGCATGCTCTTTGACATCTCATAGAGTGGTTTCTGAATATCTCGCAAAACGTTAAAAGCTCAATCCTCACCTCGACCAGAACTGTACACACCCTTTAATTATATCACATTGCCTTTCCATGAATTTTCAACTCGAGATATCTTTAACGTAGTGTTGCTATTCCAGCACACACTTCGGCTTTCCTAACAAGCTCAGTAAAGGATCAAAACACGTTTGTTGCTTGACAAATTGCACATAACATGTTGACTCGTAACTAATTATTCTGCATCTTGTTAGAGGAATCAATTAAGCATCAAGAATGTCAATCACTGTATACTCGACTGTGGAAAACAATCATCGATAATGGTATAGACGAGACATAGCAGACGAGAAATGATGATACATGAACCAGTGACGGATGATTCCTTTCATTTTCGTAAAAGGGCAAATGATAGGAAAACACTAAAAGCGATAAGAAAGAGACTAGCATGATGATTTAAGTAACGCCTAGCGAAGGAATTCATATAATTATGCTTGAATTGAATCTTGCAATCGAAAAAGAAAGCAACATACCAGCCGAGAAAACAAACAAACAAAAAAATCAATGTGTATATACTTGTTGAATTGTAGAAATATCATACTGAATTGATCAAGAGCATCATGATGGATTGATTTGAATCCGAAATTAGAAAAAGAAAAAGATATGAATATCGAAGGAGACCCAATCTAAAGAACTCGGAAACCCAATTCAATAACAAGAGGATCAGATAATAGGACAGAGAATGATATTTTCATTGTCGATGTCATTATTATGACACACACCTCCTACGAGTCAAATCGCCAGACGGACATAAAATAACGAACAAAATATTATCTTTGGAATACGGAATGTCTGTGTTGCGTCAAAGACACATTCTGTCCTAAACATCAGTTTCACGATCCGACCCGGAACCACTCCAAAGGTGTGACCCGGATTTGACAGAGGAACATTCAACATGTTCTCCGGATGTGTCGCCCTGAGGCAGTCGATTGGCGTGATTCAAAGCCGGCTCAGCGGCTACGTTGTAGTTGAGATCTCCATTCGGCTGGGAAGCAACCACGTGGAGGAACGGTTGTGTCTGCTCGTTTTCGTGCGGCTTCCAAATCGCATTCTGATCGTTATGGGTCGCGATTTTCATTCCTTCACTGCCATTTTGTTTCTGACAGCCGCTGTCCAGACTCAGTTTGTATAGCGACGAGTCGCCTCCTACGACGGGCTTGTTATCGTTCTCGTCACCGAGCGGGATGTGGACGGCGTGGTCGCCGCTTCGGAAGGAACTATTCCCGAGTCGCGAGTAGGAAAGGCGCTCCTCTAGCTGTTCTTGCCCAATGTTTCCCTTTAGACGCCGGTACCACGCAGTGGCGAAAACGTTGAAGAGGAACATTTCAATGATGTTCAGCATGTTGTCAATGTCTGCAGCATTGTCAAAAACAAACGGTACGACAAGAGTGTTATACTAGTACTCTTTCATTGCCCCAGGATAACAATTCGGACGATTCATCACTGTGTTAACTGAGTTTCCCGTGGCCCTGCTGTGCCGAAGTATCGGAGTAGGTATATATCGTGTACCATAGTTTGATAAACTCCTGGGTATATACAGTATATTATGGATAATTAATATGTTTCCACCTTCATATTTCAGAACTCCTAGTTCCTCTACTCTCTACAAGAGAAATTAATATGTGAGGTCAAATGCATTCTTCAGATTATTGACAAAAGTTAAAAGGATCTAAAAAATCCCCAAATACAACATTTTGTGGTTTTCGGAAACTCCTTGACCTCTTAACATTCAACGAGATTCTTCTGATTCTGAGTGATACGAATGTCTTTGTAGGACTCAGAGGGATCTAGCAGTATCTCATTATGTCGTCATGACAAGATTTAGTTGATAGTTCGCAATTGCGAAAGTAAGAATGGTAGACGATGAATACTGATCAAGCACAGTTTCCCTTTGAGCATTTTGAAAGTTCAAAAATTGAGAAGGAAATAGTAGATTAGATTTACTATTCTCCAAAAGAATCCTTATTTTCAAACATTTATTTATCTTCTTTTTTTTTTGGGGGGGGGGGGGAGGGGGAGGGGGAGGGGAGGGGCGACATCGAGGCCCACCTGAGAGAACTTCGAGGCTCACCGGTTAAGAAGAGGGGTACTAGAAAGGTACACAACTAGAAAGGTACAAAGGGAATCTGATAGGCAGTACCGTATGTCCCCCCCAAAAACAAATACAACCAATAACTTTAAAAATAGTAAATCAAACCAAATACAATTTCAGGGTTTTACACTGTAACTTACTACCCACATTTTGCAAAAAAAAAAACAACAACAACAAACAAACAAACAAACAAACATTCGATTTGCTTCTGTGGTCAAAGAGAAATGAGGAATTTTGTAGAGCATGTCAGGAATCCCTTCCTTCCAAGTTCTGTCCATTGTGTTCACGCATGCAGTTCCAAGAAAATCCAAGTGCTAAACTTGGTAGAATCAGACCCATGACCTGTTTTACAACGATCCACATTTCTCTGTGACCACTTAACGAAATTGTATGGGGTTTTCAGCAAAATATAGCTAAGATGTTATATTCTAAGACCCTGAAACGGCATGCAGACGGATTAATCACATTGGAAAGTATCGATGCGAAAATCCCATTGTAATGTTTTTTTTTTTTTTTTTTTTTTTTTTTGGGGGGGGGGGTTGTTGTTGTTTTGTTTTGTTTTGTTTTGTTTTTGTTTTGTTGTTTTTGGGGGGTTGTTTTGTTTTGTTTTTTGTTTTTGTTTTTGTTTTTTGTTTTGTTTTTTTGTTTTGTTCCTGTTTCTGTTTTTGTTTTTGTTTTTTGTTTTGTGGGTTTTTTTTTTTTTTTTTGGGGGGGGGGGGGGGGACATACTGTACAGTATACTCACACAACGCCCTCAGGCCTGGATGGAAAGGCGGCGTGCACGCCACTTTGCCGGTGATGGCGCACAGACCAATGGTGAACGACTGGACGTTGGTGAGGATGAGTGTGAACTGCACGGTGAGGAACTTGGGCGTGAGGTTAAACTCCTTCAGTGGCTCGCGCGACAGCTTGTAGAAAATGATGATGCCATTGAGAGCGAACAGCGTGGAGACAATGTAGATGACGTTGAACCAGAGGTATGTACCGGTGCTGGAAAACTGTCAAGGAATTAAATATATTCCAGATACTATGACTCCCGGACATGGAACAGAGCTGTGAACAATAATGAATAACGTGTTCGTTTATGCATAATTTTTACTCAGCGTCATAAAGATATGGTCTACGTCTACATTCATTTCAGGTGCTATCATAATAATCTGCTGGTAAATTGCACAGAGGTGCCTGTTCCTGCGATGAAGTAGTATCGTAGTTTTAGTCATATTTGAATCTGCAACGATTATTGTACGCTGATGAATCCGATATACGCTCTAAAGAAGGAATGAATTTCATTCAATATGATTAAGCAAACATAGGATCCCGTGTATCTGTCGTTCAAAAGACAAATTAAGCAACTCTGGATGTAACAGAAATACAGGAGACCATCATCATAAGCGAAAGCTTGGCGAGGATAATGGCCTCAGAAATGATTGTCTAAATAATACGACATACTAAGAATAATTATAATATTCAAGTCACCACTCACTGAGTGGCGATAAAGAGAGAGAGAGAGGGGGGGGGGGAAGAATGAGGAGGGAAAAAAAGAAGAAAAAAAGAAGAAGAAAGTGCCCCGGTGCATTGTACAAAATGTGAAGCGTTTGCGTGGAAATGAGTTATGAATACGTGATAATGTTCATGTTTGTTGTGTACGTTCAGTTCGGAGCCCTTACTTTAACTACAGAGTGAATGACCCCAGATAAAAAGCAACATGCTCTAACATTCTGTCACATATTGAGTTAAACATCATTTCTCTAAGCCGTCTTTTGAATAATTTTCAAAAGGTTATCGGGTAAAAATTCCAAATATCAGGGCCATGATGTTTTAAGGATTTTTGTGCCAAAACAATTCTTGAGATGATAATCGGATGAATGGCGAATTGGGTAGGAATCAATGAATTATTGAAAATAGGAATTAGGAAATCATTGAGCACCGACGGTTGGTTGAACGTGTATTTGTGCATAAAAATTGCCGTTTGGAAAGTATGAATCTCATTAATCTTTCAAGGGATCCATTAAGTGGAGGAACAAAAAACAAAAAACAAACAAAAAAAGAATAAGACGAGAGTTGCAAAGAGTGTTTGGACAAAGAGAACTATTTGGTTGTGTTGTTTAGATTTATTGCAAGTAGCCAATTAGGAAATACAAAAGTGTACTTTCAGGAAACTCACGATGGATAATCCGTGGTCTTATCCACTGACCACAACAAGGAATCAGTAACAAAATCGAAACTTGTGATTTATTTCTACCCAACTTGTGATTTATTTCTACCCAAAGTTCTCTGCGTATAAGAGCGCAATAAACCGTGTGATTAATTATAAATCATTCCAACACCTATAACTTTAGCTCAGTGATGGAGCCTACTTTCGTGCATAAAAGAAATCTTCTATTCCAATTAATATCTTTTCCATGCTCGTATCTTCTGGTAAAAGAGAAGGAAATGTTTTGTATGTATGGTGTGTGTCAGAGATCACTCACGTCGCCTGGAATGTAGGTTCCGTTGAGCCACAAAATGGCGCCAAGGAAGTAGAACAAGGGTTTAATGATGGCAATCTGGAGAACCAGCCCTCGAATAGTTTTGACAAACTTTGGAAGTGTATATCTGGTGAAACGAAACAACACAAAACGAATAGAAGAGATAGCAAGGGTTACAGCATGAAAAGGTAAAACACACAAAATGATACTGTGGGTGATGTATCGTGTGTGAGTAATTTTGTACATGTGTGTTCTTTTAAGTCAGTTTATATATCGAATCACTGCTCACTTCATGCATTTCCTTGCACTATTTGGTCCATGCAAGTATGTTTCTATATAAAGCTATAAGGATGTGAAATATTAGAAATAACACCAAATCATTAGAGGTCGAATGCATACCTGCGTATAGTCCGAACAGGAATGGAGCCGCCTGGCTCATATCGGCATACACGGCGTGACATTTAAAGGGGATGGCTAGTAACTGATCAGTGGAAATCAGTGGGAATGTTGGGGGATGATTGTTCCAATCCTCGTGGGATTCATTTAAGAGTACATTATATGTCTATTATTGTGTGAAAATTGTTTGCTTCAGAATGGTCTCATATTCAAGTACATGTAATTTGCAGTTTAATGTTTCAAGGTTAGCATGCCTGTACAGTGACGGGGCATTAAACTGCACATTACTTGAATATGAGACCGTTTTGAAGCAAATAATTTTCACATAACAATAGATATATAATCTACTCTTAAATAAATCCCACAAGAATTGGAACAATCATCCCTAAGCATTCCCACTGATTCTCACTGATCAGTTACTAGCCATCCCCTTTAATTTTGGTTGAGATGGGGCTTCAAGTTTCCAACTTTTTTGTGAGATCATGAAAAACCTCTTATGAAATATGAAAGAGCATACAATTCAGGGGGAAATTCAAAGTTTTTATTTGATGAAAATTGGTTCTGAAATGACTGAGGTATCCAAGAATAAAGAGGTTCCAATAAAAGGTGGGGCCCAGCTTTTATGAGGACACTTTTGTTTTACTTTATTTTCAGCCATTTCAAAAAAGGAATCTTATCAAATTAACTTTGAATGCCTCTTAGAATTGTATGTTCTTCAACATTTCATAAGTGGTTTCTAATCGATCAATTAGTTATATATGAATCTGAATCCCCATTTCAACCAAAACCATACCATCCCTTTAACAATGGCACACGTCTCGTACAAATCGTCATATATTGTGAAGTACTTGAGTACGATTCAAGCAAGAAGAGTCATTGGAAGTTCAAGTCATTTCTTTCAATGTTCATAGTTTTGGTTTTGTTATCAAAAAGTGATTACAGCTCTTGACCACAGTTCTCGTTTGTTTGATGATATTTCACAAAATGCTGGCGGGCAACTCATCGAGTAGTTGAGCAGCACAGGGAAATTCACATTTTCGAACTGTTGCCGATCATCATATATATCATCATGGACCATCTATTATTTCGTCTTTGCCATCAATACCGGTATAATACATCTACTTACTTGTTTACAGGGATCTTTGGAAGACAACATATGCAAAACATGCTCAGAGGTGGTGTCGCGAGGGAAATCTCGGTGCCTTCCAGAGTCTGCAACATCCTCGACCTATCGCCATAGTAACCAGTCAGGAGCATGATGAAATGGACAAGCGCGACGGAAAAGTATCTACAAGACAGAAAAACAATCAAATGAAGTATGATACATTCGACTGAAAGAGTGGACGTTTTTTGCAGTCATTAAAATGAATCAGTCAAGTAATCCAAAGAATATGTTACAGACTGTGACGAAATTGGGCTTCAGTCGAACTTGTTACACACCTTAAGTAAAGTCTGTCTCTTTTTCAGAATGCTCCGGAATAATGCGTTCATGACATTGTACATGATGCTTGTATGCGGATGGAGTTGTCCCATAGAAGGGGTCGGAAGGTAATTTCGTATTCGGTCACTCTACAACACTCTTCCACTCTGCATCCTGCTGGAATTTACGATGACTGAATGATTAATTTGGTGGGACTTTGTCGGAATTCAAACTTAAAAACTTCAATGTCCCTTATTTTTTAAATTCAGTTCCCTTAATTCAATGCCCTTAAAAAGTAATTGACATTTACTGCAAGAGATGCGTTGATATTTCCCTATATTCTGTCATCTATATCCAGGTTTTTGTTTCTATATCAGTAGCATGAACTTGTTCAAGTATAACGGAAAAGTGTATATATATATATAATATCTTACATTAGCTTTTCGATTAACCTTTTTACCTCTAACATTTTGGGGGTTTTTCTTCAGCTATCATCATATTAAATTAACTCTGGTCATTAGTGCATTATTTCAATGTGCGATATTATATTGCTATAAAAAAAGGAATGGTAAGATATTCATGATTTCCTCTAAGACATTTTGACAATATGAACTGTCTCCTTTTCTTGAATTCAAAGCCCTCTGTGTCTTAAATTATTTTTTCTAATTTTCTTCCCTCACACACACTCATTAAAGAAAAAGCACGCACAAATCCCATATCATCTAACATGATTAGCACCGACTGTATGTACATAATCGTACTATAATACTGTCAGTATACATATTTGTATTTACTTACAAATGTGCTGTAAAGCCAGTAATGACCGAGGCTCGGGGAATGATCATACCAAGGAGTGAGGTTATTGAGAATATCTATAAAGCAGAGGAGAAAAACACGAAAATTAATAAAAATCTAGTACACACTGTACTATTAACATCCAGTTAATATTGTTATACCGCATGACATATAAACAAAACATCATTCGAATCTGTTTCCCAGGGCAACTATGCACAACCATTTAGCGTGGAGGGAGCGTACTGGTGTCGCCCTCAATCACAGATCTACAGGGGTTGGTATTTTGAAAAGATTGTATATTTAACGCTATTGATTTGTAAAATTTATTTACAGTGCAATATATATTTTTCTCTATTGAAGCACTGTATAACATAGTTTGACATTGATGTTCACGCCCAGAAACAAAGTGATCGCCTTTGGGTGTTTTACAGTTGTGTTTGTTCCATTGATTTGTCCCATGTGCTTTAGATTGGAATATTGTGGGTCTACGGTATTTCGATAAGCATATTTAGTCTTCTGCTGTCCCCATCAAACATCTATTCTTTGATTTTATCAATGGAATACAAATGCATATATTCATACTTAAATGTCACTGCACACACTATTTACTTTCGCTAACTCATTGAAATGAACTGCACTGATCAACGGGCGGCTCGGGAACCCCAATCGGTATAATTGTAATTTAAGCTATAAGGTTTACGAAGCAGGCTGTATAATTACAAGCGATACTTTTGGGTAGGCCATGATTACTTGTACACTCCTACAATTTTAGTTCCTGTGCATGCGTGATGTTGTCTTATGGCTGGTTGTTATGATGAACGCATCGCAAGATATCTCAAAGCTTATCGAACTTAACGCGATTATAAAGCTTAATGTATTTCTTTTTAACAGACGTTGAATATCACTGAAGTACAGTGTATTTCATTACTGAGAATTGAAGTTCAAGCTCGAAAGAACCACATTTCCCAAAGACCACTTTAGGTCTCATGTTTGGCCATTTTCAAGAAAATAGTCCGAGTAAATTTACGGAAGTGGTAATATGTTTGATTCTCAAGCGCCCAAGAAACAGTTGAGAAATGAATACTCAGCCGAAGAGGTTCCCTTTGAGTTATGTCCTTTATATCAGGTACAAGCACTATTCTTTGATCATAAGAGCAAAATTCATAGTCATCATGGCAACTGAGGTGTTTACAAATGAATGTTTCAGGAAGTACCATTTTCCTTTATAGCACTTTGTGTGGTACTGGGACGAGGTGCGTCTAACCAACTTTAGTGACTCATTGCAGCGTTATGGCATGAACCGTGCAACCAGCGGGTGGTTTCCTAATAAAATGGGTTTCGAAGACTGCTATGGGAATGTCGAAAGAACCAGCTGCATTTACGACCACTTCGATGGCTCACTTGATTAATTCAGAACAAATAAATGAACAAGTCTTTATCGTTGCCAAAGTGGCCCTAAAGTTCTCATGCTTGCACAAGAAAGCAACGGGCTTTGACTGAAATGGTTTGGACTCTGCGAGATAATGTGTGTGCATATGCGTGTGTATGCACATGAGGTTTTTAACAGTGGCTGACTGAGAAAATAAATTATGGTTTATCTGTTCAGTGACATTTTGAATGACAGGTGTATAAATGAACAAAATCATGGACTCTAGCAAGAACAAGACGAGCAACAGACACGTATTTGTTGTACATAATAACTACTAGTATGTGTAGAGTAATGACAAGGCGAGTTAACTCAGTATCTTGTAAACCATGTGCAAACGAACTACAATTTAAACAAAAAATATTGCTATAGTAAGTGCTTTTGTCACATATACATGTAATATGAACTGTTCTGCGATAAAACGGTTGGAGATGAAATCTACCCTAAATATGAATAAAATCATAAAATCATAATCAACTCATTCATTTGAACATACATAAAAACTTGTCAAGAAATGTTTTCCGAAAAATGTGATATTTCAATATGTCATATCTTCCTTATTTCTTTTCCGATATTTGTCATTTTTGTATCGTTCTGTAGGGGATATTTTTCTCTTTCTTTTCAGGTTGATTTATTTGTGGGGTGGATTTCCTCTTTAAGGGTACAACTTAAAATGTTTGGATGCCCGTCCGCTCGAGATGGAGAATGTTCCACTCACAGGATAAATGCCCATCACCATGGAGAGCTGGATTTTCCTCCTACTCGGGATCTTACGGCACACGAACCAGAGTGTCTCAAGGTAGATACCCACTGTGAAGACTGTGAGGGCGATGGCTGACCCGAGGACGGCAAGGAACTTGGGACTCCCTCCCAAGGCTGGACAGAGAGAATGGAAAATATGAATATATTATATAAAAATAAATGATATATGAATATATGATATATGACTACTAGTATATGATATAAACACATGAAATATATGAATAGAAAATAAATAATGACATTATTGATGATAATGGGTTTATTCTATCTAGAGTTATAGCCTCTTCAGTGATTCCACTGCTGTACCAGAGGGTCGTGCCTTTATTACCGTATCCATGCATTTGTCGGTTACAAATATTGAATAACCTAGGTCATGAAGGTCAAGAGGGACATAGACGGCAAAACATGTTGGCCAAGGGTCAACGCACCATGTGGGGATTCGAACTGAGGATCTGCTTCAAGATCAAGAGTCTTACCCGCCAGTAATGGAATGGGAGTAGCAACAGGAACACTGGTATTGACGAGAGGTTTACTTTTAACATGAAATCTCTGCTATGACACTCAACTTGTTTTACGCACTAACTGCAATATCCACGATATTGGAGACATAGTGAGGCGAATACTACTGTATTTTTAATTTTGTTTTTGTTTTTGTTTTGCTTTGAGTTTCTACGTAGGCCTCGACCCTCCACCTCTATTTCTGGTGTTAGTATGTAAAGCGAATTGCTAACTATGTTATGTTCAATAGTAAGTAATGATAAAGTCTCTTTCTCAAACTGATTGGTTTGATGTAATCACAGCCCTTGTCATGAAGTAGGCCTACAGAATATCAAAATACTTACTTTCAGTCTTAAAGAAAGTTATTTTGATCCTTCTCTTATTCCTACGCCCTCAAAACGACATTATTATTGACGTTGACTGAAAAGGACTCAAGTATTTTCTTTTTCAGATCAGAAATATGAATATGATTTTACGTCAGATGACAGGTGGCAGGTGAAGATTACATAACGGTGTGATTTTTGTTTCAGTTTTAAAGGCGTTTGGAGAAGTGTTTTGAAATTCAGTGAATGGAAAAAAAATAGAAATCACTGATAATATTTCTCGGGTTTGTCTTTTTTTTTCTGTGAAAATATCTTTGCACGACCACCATGAAGTTCAATTGTTGGTTTTTTTTTTCCCTGAGTTTCCTCTGTATACAAATATGTATCTTTGCAGGGAGGTGAGATCTCATCCCACCTCCCTGATCCTTGTGTGTCTTTTTTATTGTATACTGCTGAAATGAAGGTGAATAAAACTGAACTGAACTGAACTGAACTGAACTGAATTGAAGACCTTGTGTAGCAATTTGCCTAGGCAATGTATCAATGATGTTGTTGTTGTTTTTTTGTTGTTGCAAACTTATCAAAGGTGCAATGCATGAGCCCTATTCGGTCCTCTCACTTTTTTCCTTTTGCTGTCCAATCTTAGTGGAATAGGGTAGCATGCTTTTAATCAATAAAAACTGAAGCGTGACTTTTTCATTATTTATGTCTTTTAAATACAATGGAAAATCAAGAGGTAATGGAATTTTGACACATCTCATATCAATTGTCAGTGCACGGTAGCAATAAAAAAGATAATAATGAAGTGTTCATTTTGCAGAATCAAAGTTCTTGGGTGATGAGAGCCATAAAATCGACATTTTCTTGAGTGGACACTGCGTTTGAAGGCGCCACAGGATATTAGATTTTCGCTCAGTAAACAGAGAATACCGTGATTAATCTACGTCCCAGAAATCCATAAAGGAGTGTGCGGTAATGGGGTATCTCTTTCTCACCCATTTTTTCTCTTTCTCTCCGTTATGGTGGGAAGTTAAGAAGTTGATTGGAAATTGCATACAGGGGACTATCTGCTCCATGCACAAATTGACTCAGAGCAAGGAGGTACCCCTGGTACATCCGTGCTCAAACGGATAGTGTGGAGGAAATTACGGACATCACAGTGCAAGTTTCATCAAACTTGATATCATGTAAGCAATTTTGCAAGCAAGAGTTTCGGTCGGAACGGTTTAATGTAGTGGTCCTGGAAGAGGTAACTTGGGTTTAGGAACGATAAATATTAAACTTGGCTGAGCTTACTTGCTAAAAGTTCTGATGTCGTCGGGTCGATGAGAATTGGCCAGCAAGCGGGAAGGACCGGACCCATTGTCGCGTTTGAAATGTTCGCGGGGTGAACCTCTTCGTACGAAGTCATAACCATGGTCGTTTCCGCCATCATCGTCGTCTTGGAATTTCCTGAAAGAAATAATGATAATATAAACGATGTTAGGAAACGGAGATACTTCGAATAAGTTGACGACAACTACATCTTTGATATCTCTGTATTTCTTTTTTTTTTCTTCTCATGAATGGTCGATGCTGTTGTCATAGATTACATGACCTATACCCCCATCTCACCTCATATACTGGAAAATACCAAATAAAGACAATGACAGTTCTTCACTGAGAGTATGATATGGCGCATGAAGAAAATGCTCATCTAAGGATGAAGGGAATAGGTAGAACAGCGGACAGGATATGCCCTTGCAGAAAGAGGAAACTAAAGAGAAAAATTCTGCAAGCAACGGCAAAGTGAGATGGTCATTAAAATTCACTCCGCAGAAAAAAACAGATGGCCTATTAACGAAGTGCTATATTGAAACCTTTCAAATAGACCTTTTAGAAATTCGATGTTAAACATAGTAATCAAAGCAATACAGATTCAGTTAAACCTATTTTCGATCAAGACACAAAGTAAGTATGCTTAGCATGGGACATCAGTGATCGATTAGCGTAAGGGAAGACAATCGATCTAGGCTTTTAAAGAAGATTGCCCGAGGAGACATCGCTAAACATGATAATTGAAACTAGCAGTCCATCGCGTGTGCCGATCCCTCTACCTGCTTCGCCGCATTTGTCTTTAAAGGGATGGTACAGAATTGGTAGAGAACTTGGCTTTTATCTTTTTGCAAGATACCAAGAAAACACTTATGATATAGCACAGAACATACCATTTTAAGAGGAATTCAAAGTTTATTTGATGAAAATCGGGTTTGGAGTGACTGAAACGTCCAAAAACAAAGTAAAACAAAGCGATCGTAATAAAGTGTGGGTCCCACACTTTATTAGAATCGCACTTTTTTGAATATCTCAGCCATTTCAAAACCAATTTTCATCAAATAAATGTTGAATTCCTCCTAGAATTACATGCTTTTTCATACACATATATTTCATAAGAGGTTTCTCATTATCTCACCAAAAAAAAAAATGTTAGAAACCTGAAATTAGGTCTCAACCAAAACTGTACAATCCCTTTAAAGGAGGACATTCGCAAAATGAGACTCGGTCAATGATGATGCCTGGTACCTGTGGGTCCCGCGGAGTGAAGAACCAATGTACTTACTTTGCACGCAAGTCCTAGTGTTAGTTGTCAGCTCTCTTTTATGTACACTGTAGACGTACACGACATATCGATACAGCTCGACTATTTGGCACCTTGCTAATAAAGCTTGTTGCTAGGTATGACCAAACTGGTTAGATCATCTTGATTAGATGAGTTGTCCACTCTGGGCTCCCCGCAGATTTTCCCTGGTTGATACTGATCGTCCAGTTGTCTCCTTGTTATTAACACACTGACGAAGCCTCACTGGACGCGCAGCATTCTCTGACTGAGATCTGGACGAGTGTGTATTAATGGTTCCTGTCATCAGGTTACTTTCAAAGCGTAATTTATAACACTGTATCAACTGCCATAGGTTTTGATGTCGCTTCTGTGCGCCGTTAAGTATATCGCTTCTGTGGACTTCATATATTATTATGTCAAACTGCATCGCCATAGTTACTGGAGTGCGACATGGCCACGTGATTTCACCTCCATATCATGCACACTCATTACCGGAAGCGATAATATGTGCTAACTTCAACAAGCTCAGTGACAAAAGCATATCGCTACTGCACTGCAAAAAGTCCGGTGTTAAATATGAAACACCGAGCTGGTGTTAAATTTCCGGTGCTCATTCATGGTGTTAGATTAACACCTCCGGGTGTCATTTCAAAATTTAAAATTGTTTTTTTTTTTTTGAATAGTTTCTTAGTTATTGCACTTCTTGTTAATTTTGAACTTCAACAAGACGATAAAGAATTTTCCGATAAAGTACTTGATTTTTGAAAAAAATCTGTAAATATATTTACACCACAGTAACACCAGTTGGTGTGGTCCCCTATTGAAGCTGGACGGGTGTTATACCATTGAAATTAACACCACCAATATCAAATCAACACCATGCGGTGTCATTATTAAATTAAAGCGCAGTGTCAAAAATATCACCAGCCACAGTGTCAAATTAACACCACGAAGTGCCAGGCGAACACTTTTTAACACCGTCACAATACATTTCTACACCTGTGGGTGTCGTCCTCTATTGAAGTTTGATCGGTGTTAGATTTAACACCGATGTTTTTACAGTGTGGTATGATATCACGTTCATAAGGCGACACTGCGCGTTTAACGTGGCGCCACTTAGCTCAACTAGCAAAAGAGACAAATAAAATTCTTCAGGATAACAGAGTAGAAGAGATGAGAGCTAAATTGATTATTTGAGGAGAAGTAGTCTTGCTCTGAGCAAATTCGCGGGAGGCCAAACTCCTGATCAGCGGCGAGAAGAGATGAAGTGAGTAAAGATGACTCCCGAGGGTACAGAGCGCCGTCCATCGAGGGAAGAGGACCCCCAACATCACATTCTCGTCTTCATCAATCACTCGAGAGAAATGCAAACACGCCACGTACTCTCGCTGTCTCTCTGACTCCAAACATTCCCAACCTCAATTCTTCCTTCACAATCATTTCCTCGTCTTTCTCTCTTTCTATCTCTGTCAATTTCTCTTCCTTTCTCTACCTCATACACATGCACTCAAACACACACACACACACACATTCATACAAACATGCACACATTTTATTGTCATGAAAACAGATGAATTCATACAGATTATAGGTGATAACGACACCAAACAACAATGACAGAACGAAGACAAAGACGTGAAGTAAGATTTTATGGTGGGGCATGAGAAATGTGCAAGATGACAGGATGAATACGATAACAATGATACTGGTAACAGTAAAACGAAGATGAACCTTGACAAAGACTAAAAAGACGGCAGTGGATTTGGAAGTAGGTCTAATCTTCTCTTACCATTTTCTCGTTTAAAGATACTATAACTCGCATCTGGGCAATTACCCCGAGGACAATATTACCCCCGGCTAAATACTGGTTAGTGGTAACGTCAGAGTAAAGATTAGGGTTCTAGGGTTAAGCTTAGGGTTAGAGTTTGGGTTAGGGTTAGGATTAGGTTCAGGATTAGGATTAGGGTTAGGGTCTAGGGGAAAGGTCCGGGATAATTGCCCAGGGGGTAATTGCCCTTGACCCACTGTAACTATCTCCTTTAGGATGCGACTGACGATATTTCATGACAATTATGGTAGTAGAAAGCAAGAAGGAGAAGCGGAAGGAAAAAAATCAAACATGAACTGGAGGAAGGAAAAAGTAGATGCGGTGAGGCAGAGACTAAAAACAAAAGAGACAGACAACACAAAAAAGTGAGAGAGAAAAAGGAGGGGAGGGCACATTTACCTTTTATTTTCATCCCTGATGCTTTATCATCGGTCCCATTAACCGATTTGAAGGTGATGTATTCTGATGTACATTAGGCGGAATCGGAAACAACGACAAAACTTATTTTGATCACTCACATTCAAATTGAACTTGACATAAGTCGGAGGAAGAAGAGTCGAAACAGGGTTCAAAGAAAACAGAAAGGCAGCATCACAATGGTAACGAGGTAACGAAGAATAATGATGCTCTTAACTTACCCCCTTTCAACATATCCAGCCCTCCTTAAAACATTTCAACTAGCCCCGATCTGCCAAGCACTTCCATCACAAATGCACAGCCAAAAGAATTCAATCTATCACTACTGTTTACAATAACAGAACATCAGCATTCCAACCGATGGAATGCGGTGAGTTGAGTGAAATGCACAACGAGCTGCACACCAGGTAGTTGTCACGGAGGGTATTATTCTTTTTCTCAGTGCAAGCTTTGACAGTTCTCACTTTCAAAGTTTACGCAAATAAACCTATCCATCGAATCAATAAGGCTGTAATGGACACGGGCAAAAGTAAGATTATTATTTCATTATGATATCACCGTGTTATCATCGAAATCACTAACAATCGACAACCTCTTTCACAAGTTAAGTGCTCGCAAGAGACCCGCCTGTCCGTGTGTGTGTAACAGTTTGTGAAAATAAGCATGTATGACGTCACGCCAGCCATCGCACGTTCTTTTACCTCACAAATTAAACCTTCTCACCTAGCTGATAAAGGGAATGAGACTTGGCTACAGCATGCAAGTGACGCTGGCAACCAAACCCTTCACTGCAGTACGCCTTTAGTTTGTCAGTTAGCTTAGGCCCTTAATTGCTTAAAGTGGGTCAAAGAAATGGTGACTGATTTGGTTTAATATAAGTCATCTTTAATAACCTTTCAGTTTCAGTGGACAATCAAGTATCGATTAAAGCTTTAAACTCCGATACATTTTGAAAGGAAAACAAACGGACATCAGATACAAATGTACAATCACAACAGGCAGTCCGCACAAGTTATACATGTAGTATACAACGAAAATACACAGTGAGATGATAGAGTATCGAACAAATATCCACGTATTGCAATAACCACCTCATCTTATCCACGATGTGTATAATCACGGAGGTATATTATCTTGACCCAGACTATAGCGCACTTATGACATTGACATATACAGTCACAGAAATACAAAGTACACTGTAATGTCATTGGTGTTGATTTCCGATCTCTCCCCTGGCAATATTATTTTTCTCAGACAATGGCGATAAAGATCACTCTGATAGTATACTATTAGGTAACCATAGTCATGAAGTTCATTTTGGGAGGCTGTTTGGTGACAGCATGTCTCGATTTGCTGCATAAGCTAGAGAGAACATTGTGAGCATGGTACATTTATAATAGTTATGTAGTCGCATGTCTTCAAAGGGTATAGCATCAGACTCAACGGCATGATGCCATATCATTTGCTCATAATCATTGACATGTAAGCTTACTATACATTGTATGATATGCATCTATTGCACTGATGTATAATACACTCAGCAAAAAAAGAAAGTAAACACTTTTTCGTGGTCATATTTTTCATTGAAGATTTTTATGAAAAGCAATGTATTATATACCATAATAAAGGTAATTTAATTGGCTATTAAGCTAATAGTTTTATTAAAAAGAAAACTTCACGCATGGGTGAGGACATTCGTTTTCGTCCTCCAAGGCACAAAATTAAAAATTGCAAATCTTGACATGTTTGTTGACATTGACAACAAAAGACCAGTTGAACACAATGAGAGAAATGAATGAAATAGGTAAAATAAGTTTTGTCCTCTTTATTTCTTTATGACCTCTAAGAAAAACAAAGTGGGAACCGTAAGGGGAAAATAAGAATTTTCTGTCAAGTCAAACTTCAAATGACAAAGGGAATAGTAAGCATAAAGATGATTCAATGACCAGAATTATTGTATTTATTTCTTTTAATCTAGTAATTTAAAATCCATTTGACAATTTCAAGAACCAAACATTTACAATTTCCTAATTTGAACCCCCCCCCCCCCAAAAAAAAAAAACAAAAACAATTTCTACCATTTTGGTCAATGATTACTTCTTCTCTTATTTAATTTGAATTTAGATTTGACATAAGATGCTTTATTTTGCTCCATTATTTTCAGCCTTCATTGGTCTTTTGGGCTTTAAAGATATCGTAGAGATCAAAGGTTTATTTTTGCAACTTAATTCATGTTTCTTTTTGTGCGAAATTTGTTGTTTGTTCTTATTGTTCTATGGAGGAGCACATACGCATGAATGACAACTTGTTCAGTTTTGCAAGTTTTACTTTTGTGCTCTAGAAGAGAAAAACAATGGTGTTCACTCATGCATAAAGTTTCCCTTTTTGTTGACCTACCAGCCTGATAGCCAAATAAATTACCTTCAATGTGGTATATAATACATTAGCTTTCAGCTAAATATTCTATGAGAAATCTAAACTTGAAAAAGTGTTTACTTTCTTTTTTTGCTGAGTGTATATTCCCATACTTTCGGGACGAGGGCACATGGGGTATAACTATAGGAGTTCATGAATACATAAATGACCACAAATAAATATTTCCTTTATCTTACATCTTCTCTGATATCCTCATATCTCTGTTATGTCTTTTCACTCCCTGTCCTTCATAACACTAGCCTTTTATTACCATTATTTATAGCACATTATGCGATATGCCTGATGACAAATGAGTGCAAATGTGGCCCACCGTGTCTTTGCCAACACGACCCTATTCCCGACAGTGCAAACAGCATAAGAGCTTTATACATTTTTTTCTCAATATGCACGATTAGAGGACGATTATCCATTGATAAACTACTAGAGCGCTACATTGTATACATCATACTTCCTTCCCAACTCAGTTCCTTTAGATTTCATCCAAAAAATGACGGCAGCACACGTACAGTGAGCTTGATTTACCGACATGTTTTGCTTTGCAGGCGCAGAAGTGGCGTGAGTCTATTTTTTGGTGGAGACCTCATCACCTACAGCATTTTGTGGTGATATTTTGCATCATGTGGTAGATACTTTATTTTCGCACAGGATGAAGACAGGAAAATAAATACGTTCTACTTTTCCTCACATGAGACTTGTGAAACAGGTGGACTACAATTGACATGTAATAAAATTCATATCAATTATAGATTAATATTATTGACCGTCAAAACGAAAACTTGAGAAATCAAATCAATTCATTTTCCTTTTCAATTCAATTATCATCTTTACATCATAAAGATGTATCATTTGTGTATTATAAAGTATATAATTATGTATCATAAAGATGCACGTATATATGGCCACGGAGCAAATTCTGTGAAAGATGTAGGCCTGCCTGAACGGCAACATTTATCATAACTGCATGGCACTGACTGGTATTATCGAAAGCGAACGTGCGTAATGTTTGCTTCTGAAACAAACGAAACCCACTGCACCATACATACTACTGTAATACGGAAACAGTGCCTTTCTCCTCCAGACAGAATGATGAAATAAATTATAATCGATTTTTCTCCCTGGACGAGTGGTGGGGGGAGGGGGGGGGGGTCATCGAGAAACGGAAATACGGTGCAAGCAGCCTACAGCAGGAGGACGATATCGAATTGCCAGTTGACGTGTTGTGGAGAATAGTACACAAATCATCCATCAAGCGTCGACTGCTTTAACGTGTTGTAGAGCTAGTTAAACTTGAGTAAAACAGGCTTGGAAGCAAACGTGTGTGCATGTGTATGCACGAGTGTGTGTGTATGTATGTGACTTTAGCATATCCTTAGCACAATCCTACTATTGACGTTGCTGACTTTTTACGCTGATACTCCATGGCCAAAGACTGGCTTTGAAAGTCTCTCCTTTCCCATTCTGTGATTGTCTCAAGTCTCATCGTACTTACGTCAGAGGGAGATTACTTAAAGTGTGAAATAATTATGATAAAGTTTTTCTTTGATTGTGAGAAGTACGTTCTTTGGGGAAAAAAAAAAGCCCACGACTAATTATGCTGAACAAAATCGTTGCGTCCTATTTTAAGAAAACACTGCAAATATGCATTGTTTGTCTGGTCGTTTGCTTAAATGCAGAGAATTAATCAAGCAAATTATTATGTCTATTCGTACTTATGATGAATATTTTCAATGTGTGTATGTGTGTGCAAATTTGAGAGAGAGAGAGAGAGAGAGAGAGAGAGAGAGAGAGAAAAGAAATCGACAGGCTACAGCCGAAAGCATGAATTTGATATTGACACTTTCCTCGACGGTAAGTGAAAAATAAAGTATTTTTCAAGAAACCCCCCCCCCTCAAAAAAAAGTCATGGTATATGCTAAAAAGAGAAAAGGTATAGCAACAACTAAAACAC
The DNA here is from genome assembly GCF_964275005.1 of Diadema setosum. Lineage (NCBI taxonomy): Eukaryota > Metazoa > Echinodermata > Echinoidea > Diadematoida > Diadematidae > Diadema > Diadema setosum. The sequence continues at coordinate 12,861,209 of NC_092685.1, read as the reverse complement.
GCACTTATTGGACATGAAATGGACATACGGTGCAATGAGTGCTTCTGCAAACATTTATGTGCGTCAGTGTGCTGTATAATTATGTGCGTTTATATTGTGCGAAGGTCATGAACTTGCTTGTGTGCTCTGACGGTGTTGTCGTTTCGTCAGAATGACAGCAACCTGTAGGTTAGTTTGTCGAAATTTAAGGGAAAATGTAAAGAAAAACAACAACAAACAAACAACAACAACAACAACAACAACAACAACAAAGATCCCACCATTGACGTATAGGCATTAGTGGTACAATATGTTGACATGAAAAGAAGATGTGTTTCTTCAAGGTAGAGCAAGATTCCTAAAGTAACTTTTACGCACCTCTGCTGCACCCTATGCAATACTGCCAGTTTAACAACAAAGCTTAGGTTATCACTGTTATCAGGAATTGACGTCTATTGGAGTATTCAGAGAATGTTGACAGTGTTTAAACACCTTGACGCAGACCTTCAGGCACTTGTTGGTTTGTTTTAGGAGCGCTTGCATGGTGCCATAAATATCTCCGTATTCACGCAAACATGAGATATAAATAAAAGTGCGAAATGTTGAAGGATGACGGTGATGATGACGATGATGATGATGATGATCGCTTCTTCTCATGACTCTTGATCTAGAATGCCTCAACTCCAACTGTTCAGTCAATATATCATTATGATGTGGGGATATTTGATTTCCATTATCCCGAGTCAAGGATTAGGTACATTGTTGGGAAGGCGTAGCTTGGAAGAGGTCAGTCATGAAGCATGAAAAAAACCTGGAAACGCATAATTCATTTTGGTTAAAGGACGGTAATTTTCAGAGTTTTATAGATTTGAGAATTTGAGAATTGCATGGATGTGATCCTCCATCACTCCTCACAGTTCATTCAAGCCATCTATACCACCTGCTGGAATACGGCTCCTGCCACTGATTGAATTGAAAAGATGAGCTCATTGCATATTGCAATTCACAGACCCGAAGTGGAGGGATTTCACACTGTAAGACAGACCAGGCAATGCTCACAACTTATAGTTTTGCGATCTATCAATATTGACGGTGGTTAATTCATTTTGCATCAGAACTCCATCGAGATTTGGGAAAGCTCACTGATGGACTGCAATAATGCAACATTTTGAAAACTATATCCTGGACTGCTGGGAATTATGTTGACTCTATGTGTGCAATGAGTGCCGATCGGAACAGAAAAATCCCATGGCGTTATTGTACACTCTATCCAAAGTCCGCGGCACAGAAAGGGTTAAAACACTGTTGCAGAGTGGCTGAGGTTCTTTGCATCATAATACAGTGTGTTCAAAGCTATAGACTCCTGAGTTTGAACCCTATACCGTGTTTCATTTTTTTTTTGGACAATGGGTGTTCGTCACGAGTTCGACACCCACAATCATACAGCCCACGAGTAATACATCCCAAGAGTAATACAGCCCATGAGTCATACAGCCAACGAGACTTTAGAGTATTCGATTCCATCACTCTTATTTGCTTCTTTGTTATCCTCGCAAAGTGTGCATTTTTCATATATTCATTCGTATATATATTTTGTATTACACTTTGTACAATTTGCTTTAAAAAGTCTGATTTGTCAAACGTACCTATAATATTATTTCCGATGGAATACGATGGAATCCCATTTTCTTTGCTCTTTTTTCCACCAATATATTCATTTCTGGTTATAGTTTTCTCCTTTTTGCGTTTCTATGTATTATTTGGATGGGAAATAAAATAACTAAAATTTGAAACAATATGATCGTCATTCGACTGTTCTGCCAGAGAGGGTTGTAGTAGTCTTGCGTCAGGACAACGTAAAAGCAGAGAAAGACAAGTTCATTGACGAGGGGGGTTCCGATAGACCGCTTCATCTAAATATTAATATTCCATTGTAGAGCAATTATATTTACTTACTTTATTTACTTTGTAGTATCTACTTACGATGTTAACTCATGTTTTCGCGAAATGCTGATAATATCTGCAATCATATGGATCGTGCGATGGTGATATTTCTTCATACTCTTCTAACGACGCGTACATGAAATTTGGTAAGGAATTTTACCTTCTTAAACGCTTGCCGGAACTGGATTTTTTTTCTTTGAATATTTTAGAGAAAGTGGACAAGAGTCTGGTGAGGCCATGACATCATCACTACATCTAATTTGCACGTAAGCTGTACTACAGTAACTGATTTCCTCGTATTAGAAAACATGTGAGTGTAATCAGCTGAACTCCCATAACTTTCTAATCTTATTAGAATTTCAATGAGATTCGCATTTCCCTGTTCATTTGCTTTTACGCTATTCTTCAAAGTCATCTTGTTTATTTTCATTTTAAAAGAGCTGTAACGAAAGTGGGGTAAATTTCCTTCGTTATCAGTTAATGAGAAATGTATTGTAATGCATTTCACCACACACTCAGCACGCAGTTCAGTCGGACAGCTAGTAGAAAGTAAAGGGGACACAATGACTTCCGGACCTGACAGCAAGTTTATTGTCTCATTCCAACTCGCAGTGTTATACAGTTGAGAACAGAATCTCTTGGCTGACTGTCCAGCCCGACTCGCAGTGTTATGGTGATAAGTGTTAAGTTCGAACCCGCAATCGCAATCTCAATCCGACTCTCTCTACTCGATACACACCCTAATTTCTGCAAGGAGCCAGTATTTATACCATTCATACGTCCCTGGGCCTGGCCTGGGCGGCACGCGACCAAGCCTCAAGAGAGTACAGTTAATTGACAACAAGGCTAGACCTAAGAACTTAGTCCTTGACCTAATTCGCTGAGGGCAAGTTGAGGACATGGCCAAGTCAGGTCAGTGGAGCGAGGACACTGTGGTCCCGAAGGAGAAGATAACAGTCGGGAGAATCAAAGGGACTTGGAAGGGAGAAGGACTTGTCGCAGATGGGCGAAGGGAAAGCGAGGCCAAGACCGTTACATTCCAAAGCGTTACATAACCATGATAGCAGGCTAATAGTCTAACTCACAAGACGTAGTTATTTGTAATATTATCATCAATCAACAAATCCGTAACACTACCTCCCTCCGTAGAAAAAGTCACTGTCCTCAGTGACGAGGAAGTTAAGAAAAAAAAAAAAAGAATAAGATTCACTAAATATGTACAACTTAGTAGAGACCATTGGATTGAGGGACAATTACTTTAAATGGGCGTATACCAGAGGGTAATGAATCGGTTCAAATGTCATTGAAATATCGTGTAAGCAATGCTGTTGTACAAAATACAGCACTCCGAATAAACGCATATACAGGATATTTACAAGTACCATATTAATTAAAATAACACTTTTACAGCAGAGTCAAGTAATTGGATGTAGCCCACTTAAACAAATCACACAGAAAAACCAATCAGTGTTAACGAGAAATGCAACATGTAGAATCAACAATAGCGAAAGAAATATGTCGCTCGCCTAAATTTTCACAGAGGGAGTGCGTTGAATAGGAGCACTATGTTGGCTACGAATCTACAATAACACATAACGAACAGTTCAACTACAGAGCATGAGCATAACATAAAATAATCCAACACGAATGCACAAAAATAGTGCGGAAGACACATTTATGAACAAAGAAACAAGTAATAATTTTTGCTGAATAAAGGCATATGCCTACTTTGCAAACTCTTGACGACAGCACTTTTCTCCTCTTTGTGCCTGGGGGAGCTCGCTACTAATCTGTCCAAACAGTCGTAAGTGAACTGACCACGAGAGAACGTTGAGCTGAAGGCCAGTCGGCCTTCAGAAAGAGAGTAGACTGCAAGATTAGGCCTTACGTAACAGGTGGCAGAGAAACGTAGAGGAAGAAAGAGGACGAGAAGAAACAGCTAGAGAGGGGTGAGAGGTAAAGGTGATTTTAGAGGAAACGCCAAATTCGGACAAATCATCAAAAATAAAGGGGGATATTGTTAAATCCTTGAAAGCGATAACAAAGTGTAACAATCAAACTGCGCTAGGAAAAGTATAACAGCTGTCGACTTTCAAGCCCAGCACATATGCACTACATTGAATCAGCTGCAGCAAAATTATCTTAGCGCAGAAAATGTACAAAAGAGTGAGAGAAGAAGTAAAATGCTAAGGCATGACCATATAACACCAATGAAACCTTTGGTTTTGAGTTATTATCTTCGTCCTTTCATGTGCTTTCCTCCTAAGCCAGTCATTTAACAATGCCGTCAATATTTGATCAAAACCCAAAGAACATAAAACAACTGAAAAAAAAACTTATCACTTCATCTTACTGTAGCCATTTTCAAACAAATTTCATGGGATCGGAACCAACTGCGACCTGGAAGTCAAATCCAACAAAGGCGTCTGTTTCAGAGACGCAGGGCAGATGGCCTCCCTATACCCACAACATTCGTCAGAAGACGGGCAAAGTTTTCTAATGATGCAAAACCATGATCGATTAATGCTTATTTTCCAAAAATGTGTGTGATCAACCCAAAATAATCATAGCCACTTAACCAAACTACGCACACTGCTCTCGTTATGTCTCGATAAATTGCCACTTCATTCATTATATGCATGTCGTAACAAATTGGATCTTTGGGCCTGAAAATATATCAGCCATGGCAACTGTTTCAGAGTCGCAGCGCAAATTACCAATAACAACACGTTTATAAGAACAACAATGCGCATCACCGAATTATTCCGCTAAGTCTACAATGGGGACCATACTCCCATCATCATCCACTTGAGAACTTCACCATTTCTCATCATCTATTCTACTACTACCTACATAACTATAACCTATATGCGCAACCTCTTCCATACAATTTCTGCAGAATATCGAAACATAACAAAATGCGGACAGTTCTTATAATTTGTGGCATGAAGGGTGTTCCACGAATGTCTACTAGAAGTGGGTTTTTTTTCCCCAGTAACAACACTACGACATAATGTTGAGTTGAACAGCAAATTCAACAAGGACAATAACTGACTGAAGGAAAACAGCTAGTGCTTGCGGTCGATTGAGCACGGCATACCAAATCGTAAATCCATTGTGCGCATCTTTTTTTTGTTTTTTATTCTCTGTCCTTCCTGGTGTTTGATTCCACGTCTCACTCACGTAGTGGCATATGGTCAATGTCTCTCCGTTGTCATGGTGATAATGTTCCGGGTCTATTTATCCAAAGATGTAGGTCCCGTCCATCCAAGATGTCTCAACGGTCGTGACGAGGAAATGCGATCCGTTCATGTTCCAGTCAGCGTTGACCATACTCGGCAAACCGGGTCCGTAGTGGGTCAGCTTGAAGTTGTCACCAAACCTGTCGTCGTAAATGTTCTTGCCTCCAGAGTCATCTCCTCGAGGAAAGTTGCCACCCTGGATTACAAAGTCCTTGAAGTTGCGTTGGGACTTGATACCCTTGAATCCCGTTGTGAATTTATTGCTGATCATTTCATTGTCTCCGCTCACAATGTTGACGAAAACCTTTTCGGTGATCATTGGTCCTTTTGCCAGTGATTCAATACTCTGTTCAGCATCAGCTGGCACCAGTAAGTAGACTAGAGCTACTAATGCAAGAAAAGTTAGGACCCTCATTGTCCTTGGGTAGAGAATTATCATGCGCAGCAAAAATGATTGCGATTAAATCCTCTAAGAATTAATCATTCACAAAACTCACAAGCCTTTGCGTTCTCCTCCATTTGCATCTCTGGCCGTTGGCATTTCTGTCTTTCTGTTATTGTGTGGCATTTTCGATGAAGAAAAAGGCAGATGTCTCGATGGCGTGTTCAAGTTGGCATCCCACCGCTGCCACCAGTGTAACGAAAGTGGGGTAAATTTCCTTCGTTATCAGTTAATGAGAAATGTATTGTAATGCATTTCACCACACACTCAGCACGCAGTTCAGTCGGACAGCTAGTAGAAAGTAAAGGGGACACAATGACTTCCGGACCTGACAGCAAGTTTATTGTCTCATTCCAACTCGCAGTGTTATACAGTTGAGAACAGAATCTCTTGGCTGACTGTCCAGCCCGACTCGCAGTGTTATGGTGATAAGTGTTAAGTTCGAACCCGCAATCGCAATCTCAATCCGACTCTCTCTACTCGATACACACCCTAATTTCTGCAAGGAGCCAGTATTTATACCATTCATACGTCCCTGGGCCTGGCCTGGGCGGCACGCGACCAAGCCTCAAGAGAGTACAGTTAATTGACAACAAGGCTAGACCTAAGAACTTAGTCCTTGACCTAATTCGCTGAGGGCAAGTTGAGGACATGGCCAAGTCAGGTCAGTGGAGCGAGGACACTGTGGTCCCGAAGGAGAAGATAACAGTCGGGAGAATCAAAGGGACTTGGAAGGGAGAAGGACTTGTCGCAGATGGGCGAAGGGAAAGCGAGGCCAAGACCGTTACATTCCAAAGCGTTACATAACCATGATAGCAGGCTAATAGTCTAACTCACAAGACGTAGTTATTTGTAATATTATCATCAATCAACAAATCCGTAACAGAGCGGCAACAGGGAGAAAGGTCTCGACATGCATCCCTACATCCCTGGTAATGCACTTGGGCTTTGTATTTTAATATGCTTCACTAATGTCCCAGATTTCTGTGGGGTCACTCGGGGTGACGAAACGGCTCATTTTACATCGAAACATCAGAAGGTATTATGACTGGTTGTATAGCGTGTATTGACAATAAAAAAGAGGACTTTGCCAACACCCCTAAGCTCTCCTTGTCATCGCCTCAATCGGGGCAGTTGATTAGAATGGGTCGGTGTATGTGTGGGGAGAAAAAAAGGGGGAGGGGTGATGAAATCATTGTAAGCAGTGAAAGAGAATTTTATTTTCCCAGTGTTCACTTTCACCCATGTGATCACAACGCATAATAAACCATACCTGCCTATGATCATGGACCTGTTGTAGGTCCATGCTATGATCAACTTCACGACGACAATTCCCAACCCCATCTCATCCAGCAGTGACTGCGCAGATACTTTAAGAATTCATAACTTTTGAACGGATTGACCGATTTTCCCCAAACTTTTACTGATGTGTTCTACTAACATTGCTGCATTCACTCAATCCACATGTATATGAATATGGACTTGTTCTTTAATTCTTTCGGAAGTTTCACAAAAGTAAAATTGATTGAAAACTTGTAAGGTTTAATTGTTTTGGAATGACGATATTTTGAAAGTAAAGTTGACATGAAACATCGCCTGTTAAGATCCCTCCGCACACACACAAAACTCAGACACACATGCAGAGAAAGGGGGGGGGGGGGGGCAAACAGGCCCCTTCACTTTGGTTTCACGAATCAACATTCACTGCTACCTCTGAAAATACCTCCATCTGTACCCCCTACCTCAATCTTCAACTTGCTAAGGGGCAAAACAATTCCCACGTGAGTATATATTACTGCACCACCCCTTTTATTCTACTCTTCATAGTCTTTTCAAACTATCTTACCCACTTTGCACTTGATTCTCCCAAACAATCTGTTAAACCCAGTCACATCCAGACATTGAGTAGTACTTGTCCGGCTTTCAACATAGTTCAACAACTATTTGACCGACAATAATTTTACCTGCCCCATGAAGGTCCTAACAAATCTCGTTTACTCCAACCAATCAACTGAATATAGACACTTAAAATGCTTATATATATAAAAGAATTGTGAGATACATCACATCTTACTCATAGATTGGATGTCGTGAACACAGAAGTGTATAAAGGGCGATATCTGTTGACGTAGCTTCCCCAACCCCCCACTTTTTAATCTGCCAAGCTCTCGGCCTTTCTTTATCAGCATGATTGTTTATTGGCCTTGATCGGCACTGTGATACAATAAACGAAATCGCAACAGATCACAATGGTGAATATAAACAGGTCATAACATCATAGCCCAGATAATGAATGAATGCATAGATAAATTAATGTAAATGAATCATACGTGAATGGAGCTGAATGATTCAGATATCGTGGCAATTTAAGGGGCGTCTGGTTGCTGTGGTCATTTGTATATGATTGAATATACTGTACCTGTAAGGCCTACATAACTACATGCGCACATTCATGTACCCGGCCATGATACATCTGATAATAGTCATACACATCTATATGTGTTTACATTCGTATCTAGAGAAACGGGCAATGTGCATGTGTGAACAGTATGCTGTGTGATTATCAATACATCTCTTGAAAGAAGTTACATCATTGGCCTAAAAATTACTTATTTTCAGTTAGTTCCTTATGTTCGTCTCTCCATCATTCAGCGTTCCATCCTTTGCTTGATTGCATTCTCTTCTCTGTCGAAACGAAAGTGAGAAACACTCGGTATTTACAGACCATATGGCGAAACTTTCACAACGATGTTCCTTAAGTCGACTTGAAAATTTGTGTAATTGAATGTGATCACGTCACACAAGCATTTAGCAGTTTTCCAACAGGGCGTGATGGAATTTTTAGGTTATTCGGTGTTTCATGTCCGAATCAGCTAGATACAGAGTGAGTGTTCTGAAAAAAAAAACATCCCAAACAAACACAGAAAAAAAAGGTTAACAGGGTCTGTATATCATGCGAGAAACGTCTATATTGATTCCACTGTCAATTCATGCCTCGAATTTTTTTAAATATGAACGGAGTATATATGATATTTTTTCTTAATATCACACAAAAAGTTTTCGGACTGAGAGATAAAGAACATACAACCTGAAGTCTATTTTCTCCGAGGTTTAACCAAATGATGGTGCTTAAAGGGGATGGCTAGTAACTGATCAGTGGGAATCAGTGGGAATGCTGGGGGATGATTGTTATTATCCTTGTGGGATTCATTTAAGAGTACATTATATATCTATTGTTGTGTGAAAATTGTTTGCTTCAGAATGGTCACCTACTCAAGTAATATGCAGTTTATCGTTGACGATCGCCCCATCACTGTACAGGCATGCTAACCTGGAAACATTAAACTGCACATTACTTGAATATGAGACCATTCTGAAGCAAATAATTTGCACACAACAATAGATATATAATGTACTCTTAAATGAATCCCACAAGGATTAGAACAATCATCTCCCAGCATTCCCACTGATTCCCACTGATCAGTTACTAGCCGTCCCCTTTAATGCGAAACCCTGCCACAGATAATCATTCATATTTTTCACATTTTAGTTCCAGCTGATAAACACTGTATTCCTGCTTTATTTTGATTTGGATTTTTTTTATTTTGGATTTTCATCGATCATAACTTTCTATCACATCTTACATTTCATAATAAATCCAATATCAAATTTCATGGTCAGTTATTTTGAGCTATTTGAACACATCGCAAGTAGAAAACATAATGATATCAGCTCAAAGAAATGCTGGCATGAAAACCCACTATTACACGTGGAGGCAGCTTAAGTAAAATCTAAAGTTGCATATTGCCAAGGTAGACCTGAAATACTTGTAGATGGTTGTGCTATTATTTAGTTAAGCAATACATTCACCTTTTGACATTTGCTTGATGAAGTTAATTTTGTAAGGCATTTTTCCTAAAACTTTTTTAATCGCACCATTTCACCCATATTCAAATGCGTCATTACCCTTTTTCTCGCTGTCATCATGCAACCTAAAAGCTCCCTCCCTCTCTATAAGCACACAACACACACACACATACACATAACAGTTTTCTCCATGTCCCTTCCTCGCAGTCCCCCCCCCCCCCCCATCTCCCTCTCTCCCGCCCTCTTACACACACCCTCATACGCGGTTCTCAAATACTAGTACACACATTCAAGCTCGTTCATCTCACGTACAATCCCACACGCCCTTCTGTTTCCTAGTCTATGTGCTTCTAATGGGCTAAGACAGTTCTCTTCTGTCTAGGTGTATTGACAAATTTCAGGCTGGATTTAGTTAACAAAGGGGAGCGTTTCAGGAGTTACCTCAATGAACATGAAAGTCAACACGGTTTAGTGATATCAGTATCAGCAACAAGTAAAGTTTACTCGAGTATGTACGCCCATGATTTTTCTTTATCATGGCTACTACTAAAACACTGATCAATTCGGTGCTTATTTTATACGTCGATGTAGGGCAATTATTTGTCAATCAGTTGTAATGAAAAACACCTCGACGGAAGAATTTCATGAATTTGAATAATTACGCAGTACCCGCTACATGCTATAAGGATTAGAACCAACACTTGCTATCAGGCGAAAGCTCGGTGGTCTAGTGGAAATGACGTCTGTCCGGTGATCAGGGGGTCGTAGGTTCGAATCCTGCTCGAGTATGTACGCCCATGATTTTTCTTTATCATGGCTACTACTAACACACTGCTCAGTTCAGTGTTTATTTACGTCAATGTAGGGCAATTTGGCAATCAGTTGCAAAGTAAAAGTTTGATGAACTATGACGTTGTAGCCTGACAGGGTCATAAAACTCCCTATACTTGACTCGATCACAAACTTTAGATATTTTAAATTTAAATATTTTTCTGTGTTATTTGGACACGAATTTGCGTTTGCACTTTATGTTGTACGCCCGTTTGGCTGTTTTGGTGCCCCACGAAGTGATAATGTTTGCATTATAACTCAGGACTGTGATTACTGTTTTTTATGTGGAAATAGATGGCAGTAAACTAAAAGCAGATAAGAGAAATATGTATCCCTCACGTCAAAGCTTTCTTGAGATGTAACGACCAAGAAACTATGTTAAGGGATGATTATCTTAAATTTTATGTATCTTTGTAAGGGGACTCACAGTCCTAAGCATAGCTTTTTAGTGGTTCCTCGTCATTTAACATCGTATATGAAATATCGACTTTAAAAAAATCAGTCAACTGAATTGCGTTGAATTGAATGCCATTATCACCATAATGCACTACACTGAGCTTGGACAGAGATGCATGATATATAGTATTATGCAATGCTGAATATACATGCATCAATGTTCATGAGCCAATGTCTTAACAGTCTTCGTTCTCCCTTGTTCCGTTTTTTTTTTCCCGCCGATGTTCTTCTTTTTTTTTTTTTTTTGTTCCATTAGGGAAGTGTAATGGGGGTAAGGTGGGAGGGTGGAAGGCTTGATGGAGAGGTATTATGAATATCAATCTTTTCAATTCTTCGTTTGACAGGAATGCCAGATTTGGTTGGGCCCTTCCCCCTCCGCTAATGATCAAAAAAAAAAAAATCTGGTTCCCTCGTCGATTTTTATCAAGACGTCGACGAGAGAAATGCAGTTCACTGGGACACGAACGGAGTACGAGTATCTCATGACGAGTGCCAAATTTCCAAAACAGCCACCGGCAAACATCAGATTGTGCTGGTATGCGTGTCTGAGAGAAAAAAATGAACATGACACGGGTCTGTTTAACTCCTCTCTACCCATGAGAAGTCAAAGAGGTCACTTGGGGTCACGTCTTGTCGTATCATTCCATGCCAAATAAATTCACTTTGATTATTGTGATAATCTGCAGTATCATAAATATCGGCATTTTCAATATGTAACAGTATAATGGGATGCTGTGATGGTTTGATGGTAGGAAAAGGATGTCGTTCAACCAGGAGATAGCTTCGGCACCCGCCCCGGTAACTGCCCCCCCCCCCTCCCCTCCGGAGTCGGAGGAGAGCACCTGCAGGCGTGTTCCGATAAAGGTGTATTATTCGCGCGACGAAATCCGACTCGAGAATAAAAGAGGGTGACCTTTTCATTCGGAGATTTCTTTACAAAAGCATTTTTTCACTCCTTCTCTTAACGCAGACTCATGGGAAATTTTGAGATGGGGTTGTAAGATATTTTAAAAATCAATGAAAAGATTATCAAACAATAATAGCATGTCACATTATTCTAATATTTTGGGGTTTTATGAGTTCTGAGATCCCATTTTGAACAGACATATATACACACCCACCACAATGACACACAGAAATCTCTCCTATGGCATATTGTAAGATACAGTATAATGACAGCTTACCTGAGATGAAGGGCGGGGGGGGGGGGGGGTCTCTCTTGAGATGGGGGTTGGAATGAGAGCTAGCTCATCTGAGATGGGATATGCTGTGAGCAGTGTGAAGAATTGGTTTGGCTTGATGTTGTAATCCCTTGAAGCAGCTTGTACATAAAGATATACTGGTAGATTATTATATATTTTGTATGCATTTTTTTTTATTTCGTTGCTTAATCATTATCCGATAAAAAAAAAGATTATCGTGGAAGATATTGACCGATTTAAACTTTAATCAAAATATCTGGTATTGAAGTTTCCAGTAATAATTACTCATTCAGAATTCTAATTCTAATTTTCAGTGGTGGATGGATGGCTGGTTCCCCAATTCAATTAATTTCTCATTAACAATTAGGCAAGAATAAACTCTCGACTCTGGATGCTATTACTAGTAAACCAACAAAAGGAGAGAAAAAGTGATATGTGTCCATGACGAAATAAACAGATCTTCGATGAGCTTGTAAACAGCTTAGCCGCCTTTAAATCGAACTTCTTATGCCGTCCCCCCCCCCCCCTTCTTACGATTTATCACAGCTGCAGTGGAAAAAAAAATGAAAAGTGATTTTCACGACTAAAAATGTATAGTTACCTTCAGCGGTATCTGGAATGTGTCAGACGAAAAATTAGTTGGCATAGGGACAAGCAAATCTCACACCATCCATCACATCATGGCGTAAACAAACTGCACGGATGCATTTATGGTTTGGAATATGATGGGTCGAGCAGGAACAGTGTTGATACCACTTTCACCGAAATCTATCTGAATCGCACGGAGTATATAAGATCCTCATTTAGGCTAAAAAGTAGCATGTCGATGTGACGGATTATTTATAGATAATTATTTTGTTGCCTGGTTGTCCTCTTTTTTATTGTCATGTGCTTTAAAGACATATCAACTCTCAGTGTAATGACAATAATCATATACAATATGTGTCTGTTTGTCGAAAGTTTGATTATATTTCATTTTGTATTTAATATTTTGAAATTTAATTCAAAATACTTATTCTATTTTTTTAATATCTTTGCTTCCTTTTGTACAGACCCACGTACAGTAATTTGGGTATTTAGGTTCATTATTATGTCCTCTTTGGTGGCTGAAATTTTGAATTGAAATGTTTTAATATACACACAGAAACCTCTTGATACGGGACTAAAATTCGATGTAACTGTATTTCATTTTTCTTTATTAAAAAAACACCAAAAATCCATGACAACTGTATAAAGTTGTATCTCAAAATTAGAACTCGTTGCTTTTTTCCAATTCGCATTGAGAATTGTTTAATGGTTTCAGTTTCACCTCTCTATAACTGAAACTCTTTCTCAATTCTCGCCGTCGGTACGTCATAATAATATCGCTCTCTTACCCGGGTGATTTCTATTGTGTTTCTTTTTCTTTCTCAAGAAATCACTAACACGAGACGCCGACAAGCTGTGTTTGAGCGTAACACAAAAGCGCGACATTCTTCGCTCATTATACGAGACGTGACTAAGACTGGGTGTCAACAACGGAGAAAAGAAACGGCTATAAAAGAAAAGCAGGATTGTTTGAGGGCAAACACAACTCAATCATCATCCAATCGCCGATCTTGCGTGTCCTCCGCGCATCAAACCTGGGGAGACGTCGTCTTGAGATACGATGTGGTATCATGCAAACACAGCGAGAGATGCGGGAACGCCGTCACTACTCTCGTTGATTTGTGTCTCAGTCATGTGTCACTATGGCGTACATTAATTGCGCGCAGTCATGACTTTCTTCTTTTTCCTCCTCCTCCTCCTCCTCCTCCTCTTCGTATTTCTTCTTCGTTCTTCTTCTGTTTCTTCTTCTTCTTCTTCTTCTTCTTCTTCTTCCTCTTTTTCAAATGCACAAGGGCGAATGCTCTCGGAAGACTTTATCACTTTGACCAACGCATCTACCATTTTTGCCTTCTTTAATAGAGGATAATAGAGGAATTGAATTGGAGAAGTTGAGTAAACTCAGCTAAAGAGAGTTATCCAGATATTGATAGACAAATGGAATGGAAACGGGAAAGAAAGAGAGAAAGTGAAACATTGGTAGAAATATAGAAAGAGAGGCAGAAAGATTGAGAGAGCAATGACCATCATAAAAATGACAGCATCAATACTCTCACAAATACTTTGAAGTAATGTTTTCTTAATTTCTTGTGAAATCGCTCGCTCAAGCATCCATGTTTAGTGATGTTTGAAAACCAAACGACAAAAGAAACTTATGAAAGTATGAATGCCGAGCAAGACATGGTATAACACCACAGAAATAAAAAGAATAAAAGTATAGATCATGCAGATGAATTTACTCTATCATCTGATCATGTAATACTTGAAAATTTCACAAAGACTGTGAAGTATGTAGGTATGAGTCATTTCATCCTTATCCTTAACCGAAATTTCTAAAATGGTTCACATGATAATAATGCTCGTAATATATTATGGCCGCCTTTAAATGATTACGATCTACTTCAGTTTCTAAAGAACATAAACCCCACAGCAACAACGACAAAAAAATATATATAACAGCAAGCAAACGTTGATCTTTCGTGGTTGCGTGTCAATTGGATCATGGCTTTACTTACCAACCACCTGTAGAGTGGATCAGAGAGAAGAAAACGACTACTCTCCCGCCTTCTGGACGGCAGCGTTTCCTCTGTTGTAACCGATACAAGGAAGGCAATTTCCTCCAGGGTTTGTGAGTTCTGACCAGAACAACACGGTAAACTGTACAGGTCTGCGTTGGATGATGACAACACTCGAATTTATTTTCCAGGTGCTCACTGTGACAACATGCACATTTGGCTAGGTCGGATCGGGAGAGTTCACCGGTACAATATCTCTGTGGTGTTGGTCCAGAGCCTTCACACAGCGTTCTCCACAGCCGGTGTCCGCCGCGTGCAAGCAGGGAAAGCAGTCGCGGTCTATCCGGTCCAGTTTCTCCACCACTTTAAATAAGTGTGCGATTCGGATTAACAAACATCAACTCAATATCGCGCTGGAAGAACGCATCTCTATTAGCAATATCCACCCGTGCATCTTATGAGGCGACACATTGCAGGCAGTAAAACACCAAATCACGGAATGAGAAGATGAAGTCATAAAAACAAAAACAAAAGAAAACTCAACTTTAGCTGGGTTCCTTCAAGAGGAGGGGATGGTGATATCGGCGACTTGTGACTGGCTAGCTGCTTGTGGACTCGCCACCAACCACACTCGCGTAACAGTAATTAAACAGACCGCAGGTCATCGCTGCCCGTCCAAATACGGCGTTGTAATCTCATGCATATGCATATCTTCCTGGGTCGAAGGGCACTGGGCGAAAGTTCAGTACTTCGGCTCTGTCTAATTACACCCAGCATCCAATTACCATACCTCTGTGGATTGTTCTCCACCAATCACGGCTTCTTTATTCATCCTCCCAAACTCTCTGCCTCGCTCCAGCACTATAGTTTCAAGAGAACAATGCAAATGCTGTTTCATCGAAGTTGTTCCACACTTGAATCGACGCAGCTTTTACTTAGTTATTCTTATTTTTAAGCCTGAAATCGATCAGCTGAATTAGCTCCAAGAAGCTTCAACTTTGTTTGAATCTCCTTGGTTTACCTCGCGTTGTTCGCGGAGAATACTGCCACTCGCACGAGCATACTAATGCAGTTTGTCTACATACCGGCTATCTGATATAAAACTTGTTGCTCATGCTTTGCTTAAGGAATCTGTCACGATGTATCTGTAAAATCCATTTCCTTTCAAAGTCCTTCGTATTTTATTGTCCATTGCACACAAAAGCAAAGTTCATTCTATAGTTGGCGGCGCTGTACAGCATAACCTATTGAGGTCATAAAACTGCTTTTAACCACAACTCTTTTTTTTTTACTCTGCTATTCTCTCCCCCTCTCTCCTTCTCTCTCTCTCTCTCTTTCTTTCTCTTTAACCTCCCACCGAGGTATATTTCTGTGTGAAGGTTCGCATAAATTATGACTGGGAATAGTTGAAATGTTTACCTTTTCAGTGTAAACACAGTCCCCCTCTAGAAACCAGCATTCCCCGTGCAAACATGGTCCGGCTTCAGTCCCACCTATTCTTTCAACACTGTGACCCCTTCAGACAAAGTAACCGAGATGGGTTCAGGACCCTCTCTCAAAACACCTCTCCCCCTCCGTCTCCCACTTCCCGGGCCTCCTCTTCGCTTGCTCGGGTATCTCGATAGAGAAAGAAAAGTTCGGCATCCCTGACACAAACTGAAAAAAAGAAAGAAACGTTCTAACCTCTCTCAACATTGAACAAGTGTATTTCATGTTTGATACCTTTTCTGTTTCTTGAGTGTGCGTGTGTGTGATATCGTGTGAGGATGGGGCGTGCATGTGATTGCGTGTTTCTAGCATCTTTGTCAAGGTTAAAGGATTAAGAGATAGATAATGAAGGAGAAGATGGAAAGTCATCGGTCCATCGATGTCGTTGGTCATCGGTGTCGTTGGGATTTGAACAGTCGAGTCTCTTTTTGCATTAAATTATTATCAAAACAGATCAGTTTTTGTGTATATCACAGTAACGTTTAAATCAATTACACTACCAATATCAATACCAATAGAATTACACCAGTAACGCTCATGATCACACATTCAGTTTGAATACGATAATACTTAATAATACGTACAAATTCGTGCCTCCGTAATTTTCACCGTTCTAGATTTTTTTTTGATCATCTAAAAGAGAAAACCTCACTCAATTTTGTATGTATATTAGGTTTTGAATAGCACAGTAATCATACACCCTCGAATACTGTATTGTAGTTAGTAATCATCAACAAGATATATGTGTATATATATATATATATATATATATATATATATATATAAAGTGGCTGTGTTACTTGCATTTCATTGTCTACCTTTTCCCCTATTCTCGAAAGTTATTTCGATTAAAATAATATTGAAATGCCATTGAGTTTTGCCATTAGTTTTAGTAGTTTTAGTTGCTCGATTAATCGGAGGGATGTGAATTTTACACGTAGTTGATCATTATCTTTTTTTTACCTGTGGACCACCGTGTCAAATCGGCAATAGCATCGCTACAGATGGGATGTCGATGATATTGATTGAGTAAGATATCATGTTTCTGTGACGTTAATGTTATGTGATTTACACTTTGACCTTACGCATTTCATCGGCTGACATGAAGTTACACCGAAGGTATTCTTCAATCTCATTTCACCAGGGAAGGATAAGCAAAAACACAAAAGCCAACAGAATGAAAAAAAAAAGCACTTGAGAAATAATAATGAATTGAAGTTGCCTCAATGAACTGAAATCGCTAGTCTTTGTAGACTTAATCGTCACTACGGCACCCGTTATAAGGAACCAAACTTAGTCACGATGGCGCTATATTTTATGCTTGCCTTATACCGCGTGACGATGTTTGCCAACGTCATATAACCGTCGTTAAGTACTGATAGCACACGCCTAATGACAAAGACTTCCAGGATTAGAACAGCCCGATCTAATGCATACTGTGCAGTAACAATTGCTTTGTTGACTGAATAGCACGTATATATCGGCTGCAGAACATATATTGACACTCTAAGCCACTAATTGAGCTCCAATATGACAGCGTATCAAGACATAAGTTCTTGTCCTCTCAGAGATAAGACGAGGATGAGTTATGTTGATTAAACCAAACCTTCTTCCCTCTCCGATATACCTTTTTTTTTTTCCTCTATCCCAATCTGGTCGTCGGTTTTCCCCATCTATATTATTATTAGAGAACTATAGCGGACCAGTTGAAAGTTAGTCTTAAAAAGAGAGAGTAATATTTTGCAAGCAAAACAGTAAATATTTGATCAAAATCAGATAAAAATTAGCGATTATGAAAATGTAAAGTTCACAATTTTCACAGAACAGATCTTAATACGCAAAGAGTGAGTTGGTGTCATCGCCTCACAACTTTCCATATAATTTGCAGAAAAAAAATCTTACAATTTTCTGTGTGTGTGTTTTGTTTTGTTTTTTTATTAAAACGCAATTATTCAGGCTCCAAATAGTCTCAAATCCTACTCGACCAATCATTACTCTGAAGTTATTCAGCTAAGAATAACATGATAAGTTAGATCATGTTTCATACTTTTACACGAAAAATTTAAAAAAATGTGAGATGATGACAGCATCAGATTGCTCACTTCCATATTCATTTCAACTGTTCAAGGAATGTTATGTTAAAGTTAGCGAAAGTTTACAATATTATAAATTCCTTACTTTTAATCCAATTTTGATGAAATTTTCACTACTTGGAAAATCTTATTTCTCCTTTTTAACTCACTTTTAGCTGTACAGAACTCCTCTTTAAAAACTAAAAAAGAAGAAGACGTTCCTTGACTTTTAAGTGATACTTACAGATATGATATCAGTAACCAACTAAGAGTGTATCCATTTACGTGTACATTTTCATGTGTATATGAAATTGTTTAAATCTCATGAAGTACACAACGAGAAAATAGACACAGCAGAGCTATTCATGGAACGCAACAGACAGGCATACACACACACACATACACATATACCATGATTGTATAATCTTTATTCATAATCACATGTACCAATAAGTTGCATTTCAATAATATGAACTTTTGAATATAGATTTTAACTATAAATATCATTTCCAGCAACATCAAAGTTGACTGTGCTGGACTCAATTGTCATCTTCTTTAAAAAACAAAGTTACCATTTTTTCAGTTTCATTACATGAAATAATGAGTTGTCTTATCGTAGCTATTGTTTATTC
Source organism: Diadema setosum (assembly GCF_964275005.1). NCBI lineage: Eukaryota > Metazoa > Echinodermata > Echinoidea > Diadematoida > Diadematidae > Diadema > Diadema setosum. Next base: position 12,842,454 of record NC_092685.1, on the reverse strand, counting down.
GAGTGTTTGTTCCATTGCCTGCTTTAAAATATGTAAATACATGCACATATACATATATATGTATGTATGTGCTTGATATAATTATATTCATATGTATTAATTTGTAAATATGCATAAACTGCATATGCAGTTTATGTATGTACTTTATACACACACACACACATACACACGTACACACACACACACACACACATACACACACACACACATACACACACACACACACACACACACACACACACATATATATATGTATATATATATATATATATATATATATACAATGGTGTACAATAAAGTAAGAATATGTGGATGTTTTGTTTTCAATAACACCTTGCTCTTTTGAAATAATGTTTGCATGTAAAAAAAAAACAAACAAACAACAAACACTGAAGGAATAAACTTTTAGTGTGAAAATCTCAGAATTATGCGGACCAACTTCAAGTTTCAACTTCTCTTTTGATTATACACTTCTACACGTCCTTTTTCACTCATGGCGAATGATGGCGCTGTTGAATATATCGTCACTATCTTTATCAAGAGATCAGACGCGTCGTGATTGCAGTGGACTGTTACAATGAAACAGCAGCGTAGCGGAGCAGCGTCTTTGTGCTGGAAAAAAAAAAATCTTGAGTAATATCATGCAATGTTGATGACGTCACGCATGGATATTCATGAAATAGCTGTTTAAGTTTGAAACAGTCACAGACTAAGGAATGTTTTTCTTGTAAAACATTTATTATTACAAAACTTTGGATAGTATATATTCATAATCACAGTGCTGCTTCGAATTTTCCCAAATAGCCATTGTACAGTTGATCACATGTTTCCATTATCAAGACTGAATTAATCTGAATTCAATTGACAAAAAAAAAGCAAATCCTGCGTGAACAGAAAGAAGTAACAAAAATGTTTTACAAAATGATACAAAATGCGTCATATACATTTTCTTTGTAGCACAGTGGAAGAATCATGATGAGAAACACTCTGGTCTCATTAGGTGACATTGAATTCATAATTCAGTTCAGTTATGAGAATATTCTATGTAGACAATACAAACCTACCCACATAGAGAATAGATCATGACAACAAGAACAATGATAATTGTACCAATGTATGTCAGTGACAGACAGAAGCAAACTTTGCTTATTTATTGAAAGTGAAACTCACCGACAGTGCCTGCCTGTACGTGTTTTTTTTTTTCGTCTTTTTGCATTTTGATATCATTTTAAACTAAATTCACCTGTCTCTTTACCGTGTGTTTGTCATGGGATATAATGTTATGGTAGTCGAAAACAGTTTTCCGTCCCAGTGTACAACACATTTACAAAAAAAAAGGCAATGATGATACAACAAATATACAGAAATAAGCAATAATGATACGGTAGATTGCTGACATACAAAGTCCATAAAGAATAGTAAAAACATGATATACGTTTAACAGATGTAGACAGCCTCCTTAGTCTACGAGTAGCATTTTTCTTGAGAATGCGTGAAAAAAATCAATGAACAATAATGGTCAAGTATCAATTTCCGGATACAATAGCAGCGGGTAGAATCGACAAATTCGTTATCATGAAATAAGTGAATACATTTCTTAATCTTTATTTACAAAATGTAATAAATAAAATCAAGTACTTATGCCTATTTATTCTGTCAAAAAGGCCATCAGATTTCATTTATGTTGAATTGCAAATATCTCAAATCTCAATTTAAGTCCTGCAATAATGAATGCTGTACTCGGAATTCATCTGGAATTGAAATTTCCATACAACTAAGGACATTCACAAAGTGACATTTACTCCCTGTGTAGAGAAATTTGTGTGCCTCAGATTATCTTGCAAATAGAAATTAGGGGAGCATGTTGGGTTCTGATCACCCCATGCATGTAAGGTGATAATCTTGCCGTCATTTGCATCATTCTTGAGGGGAATAAAACATCGTCCTCCTCTATAGATCAGGCAGGATTCAAGCGATTCTGGGAGAGTTTCATCAGGATTGTTAAAGAATTAACTTTTTAATATAAATTTCTACATTTGTATGAGAACTTTCAAGCCTGCTAGAAGAATGCGAACCAGCACCTCCCATGATTCCATGCCACTGAAAACTAACTAAAGTTGATATCTGATTTGAATTTATTATCATGTTTCAAGTCAACTGTTTCGAGTCAAAGGATGAGCAAAGTGTCATCGCAAGGTTCATCGTGGTAACATCCAGGGCATCACCAAGCCAGCGAATCTCGGGTCTCATCAACGAAGAAACTCGAGGAGTCGTGAAAGTTTTCCTTGAGAAATATTTTGAGTCAACTTTTAAGAAGAAAGTTTTCGTATGTGTTCATCAAGTTCATCAACTCACCGTCCAAGAGAGATATGTGGTTTTCAGGGAACAACTTCTGATGAATCTATTCTGTGGTTTGCAAGTATTACGTACTTACGTATGTAAGAAAAGACTCATATCAAAGGCAATCTCGCATGAATCACAGTTTTTCGTCCTGACTAGTCTCACCCTCAGACGTTTCATTCGCTGATTTGCTTTCATTTAATCTTCGACGTCGTCAGCCCCTTCGTTGATGTATGACACTTTATTGTTATTGTTGTTATTGGTTACTACGACCACGTCAACTTCCTTGACGTCGTGCTCGAAGTCCGCCTTATTCTTGACGCCGTACTCGGGATCCTTGATACCGTTGCTGAGGTTCGAGTAGGACTCCTTTTCACCGTTGCCCATCACGAAGGCGTCAGAGTTCCGCTTGCTCGGGTGAAGATGGTGGTCGGGGTGATCCATACCCGCAGGCGTGCGGCCTACCCGCTTCCGGAAGAAGAATCGGGCGAAGAGCATGAACACCACCATCTCGACCACGGTCAGGAGATCGCTGATGTCTGTCATGACAAAGATGAAGGAAGGACACACGGTCATTATTTTATACATTTTTAAGAAAGAATATGTTCACTTTTCGTCTGGATGCAGAGAGAATTGTCATCCTTTCGATCAATTCAGTTCAATGCAATTCTATTTGTTTGTTTGTGACATAGCTTGTTTGAAGTTTGTGAATAAATAGAGATGCTATATTCGTGCGCCATCACCGGGAAAATCATTGATGTGATTAAAACATTTTAAACATTTATAAAATAAGACAACAATAACATGCTGTGTAAAGAATTTGCGTGAAGTTGTACGGATCTTCAAAATTACCAGCAATCCAGCAAACTTTCATTGCGTTTGTATAATACGAAACATGGATCATTTTTGGTCCAGCAGAGGGAACTTAAAACATTACGTTATCAGACTTACAATAGCCCCTCGTAAGCGCCGGCATCGGATACTCGCAGCTGACGGCGCCGGTAAGCACGGGGATAGCAATGATCAGAAGCTGGCCCGTGATGAGCACCAGGACCAGCTGTACCATGAAAAACTTGGACTGAACGTTGTAGCCCTCTAGCGGCTTCTTGGAGATACGCATGAGGATGATTACACCGTAGAGGGCGAGAAACGTGGAACACAGAGCGATGACAGTCAACCACACGTACGCACTGTCCGCAGCGAACTATGGTGAGAAGGAAATAAACCCATGCAAATAATACGAATATTACGACAGATTGTCTGCTTTCATCCTTCAAGTCCATCTACGTCTTATCGTATATTTGTTTCCTAGCTCAACTGAAAGGTTATTCATGTTATTAGATGATAATGTAATTGATAATTATTGTCCCCAAATGCGTTGATAATGGGAAGTTAAAAAAGATGCTTTGTTTCTCTGAGTCAACGGAACAACTTTAAAAGAGTTAGGGTGATTTGACCTTTTAGGAAGTGGTTGATGCTCCACGTTTCTTGATGCTTCGCCTAACTTGGGTCCATGTTTAATAATAATACAATATACAAAATGAGCTTTTGAGAATGTACATCCAGGTTATGACAATTAATGATATAATGATAAGTTACAGCTGGCGATAGGGTAAGAATGGGAGGGGGAGCAGTGCCAGCTAATGTGGAGGTACTTACCAGTCCAGGGACGTAGGTTCCGTTGGCCCAGAGAATAAGGGAGATAAAGTTACAAATCGGTCTCACGAAGGCCACTTGCAGCACAATGCGTCTCAGCCGCAGAAGGTTGCGACTGTCAGAGATAAAGAAAAAGTTGATAACTTGATAAGTTGATATCAATCTATACCGTCATACCTGCCTTCCTTTCTAGACTCTCAAAAACACGAACAAGGAATTAAGATCCTGGCTTAGAATTCTGCCCTCATGTCGCAAACCTCCTTAGCAAGTTGTTTTGCCCACTACTCAGTATGTCTCACTTGGCCAGGGTGTATGAATAGGGACATCATTAGGCTGGCGTACAGATTGACAACAAAACAACAACAACAACAACAACAACAACAACAACAACAACAACAACAACAACAACAACAACAACAACATTAATAAGAGCTTTGTGCTTACGCTGAATTTGTTACCGAGGGAGCATGTTAAGACCTCATCCCTGCATTACTGTTAAAGCAATGGCGCGCATTTTCGGGTGTTGTCGCTAAATACTACACCCTTGCAAACCTACCCCTCTGGTATGAAAACTCCCTGGAATGTAAACCTTTGTGTCCCTTATTTATATTTTATCTATCTGTCTATTCTAGACTCATGGGAAGAATTGTTCTTTCAATCATATCAAGAGCTGATTCTCAGAGGGTCCATTAACTCAGAATGTTCAGGAAACAAGAAAAAAGGAAAATAATGATAGTAATGATAAACCCCAATCGCCTCTCTTAAACTTGGCAAACTACTTCAATTGCAATGTGAACAGTCAATTACAACATTATTTCTCTTACGCATTCATGTCCGGCTGAGGCAAGCACGGGAAGCAGCAGAGGAGTGGCGGGCTGGCGACCGGTATCTTGGTGTCCTTTAGCTTGATAAGCAGCTGCTCTCTCCCGCCAAAGTAGCCAACGATCAGCATTAGAAACTGGTACAGCGCCACGGAGAAATACCTGCAATGGTTTAATTCAGACTCTTTAATAATCTATGACTAAACCTGAATGCCTTTCTCGTTTCACAATGGCAGGGATAATACTACACTTTTATTGTTCAATAATAATGCAATTTATTACCATCATTTTTTTTTTCTTATGCCTAAAGTTTTGAAAATTATAGTCAGAGGAGGTTGGCATTTGAACAAAATATCAACAATTTCATTGTAGTGAGAAGGACTTGTAATTCACAAAAATCAAAGTCAAGTGAGTAGTATCGTGAAAATATGTAATTTCTCACTTTTTAACCAAAGCGTTGTTATATAATTATGTTATACATAAAAACAAATCATGCTGATAATCATATTGATAAAGATAACATTGATTTGATTCACATGGTTATATCCACGAGCTGCAGATGGTTTGTGACTTACAATGTCGCTGTGAGATACGTGATTAAGTGGGCCCGAGGAATGTACAACGCCAGCAACGAAGTCGTTGAGTACACCTTAAAGATTAAAAAAAAAAATAAGTTTGCAAATTCAGTTTTTACTGATTTTTATAAGATATATACAAGATAAGATATACATACACTGAAAATTAAACCATTTCATTGAAATTTTATAAGAAATACTGAAAATGACAGAGAAATAGAATGATAATGTATTAAGTAACACAGACTGATAATCGCAGATTTACCCCATATCACGCGGACTTCTCGTAAGAAAAGGGTGAAGTGACGTCGTATCCCACATACCAAATCGCGGACATCTCAGAATGTTTTAGTCAGCGTTTGAGTTTGTTTGAGCCTCAAGCATACTAATAAACAGTTTTCTTGTGGAATATCACATTTTAAATCAATCCTCTCTGTTGTCTTGATGGTTTCTTCGACTAAAAAAACGCAATCATTTTCATAGCTCATTACCAATTGACCCTAGATATGAGCCTATACTGATAAAAATACGTTGACCAGTTGATCATAGTACTTACAGGATAGATGCCAAGAATGACCAGGAGTCTGACCCTCGTTCGACTGTCGTTCACTTTCTTGTTGATGTAGTAGCCAGCCTCGAGGTACATCAGGACCGTGGACAACGTGAAGATTGACATAAACACGATCAGGACAATTGCTGGCGTATTACTCGAATAATCTAGGAACGTAAGGAATAAAATAGAATGAATAAAAGTCAGAAAGCGAAGATGAGAAAACTGGCTTCAAACAATGGCGTTAAAATGTCCTAGCAGCACAGTTGCTGTTATCATTAATTTTTTGATAATCTGTTGATGATTATCATTATTTCTGCTTTTGAAGGTTCGACCGGTATGATATTTTTGTATGCAGTTATAAGGTATTCATATCAAAATATTCATTCGAATTGTATTGATTTCTCCCTTCATATATAAAACAGCGAAAAGAAGGGCTGCCAAGATCTTTGTTCGAAAACTTAAATGAATGTTAACTGAATACCATGTACTTGACTACTGGAATGCATTGGATATGTGAGGTTATAGATGAAATAACACTTGTAAAGCAGTGCTTCAAAGAAACAGTATCAATACGATTCCTATCATCTAAAATTGGCCTACTAAATGGAACTGATTCTTGTCAATAAATTGTATAATATCCGTGCAAATTTTTGAATTATTTCTTGAGGATCTTGCAACGATATATTTTTATGATTTTCCCTATGTACTTATAGTTATTTGAATCCAGTTTGTATGCATAAGATGTTAAGTCAGTCGAGGATTGGAAACCTTCTTTTCAACAACTTAAGCCAAACACTACTTACATGCAAAGAGTTCCTCTGAGGAGGGTTCTACAACGGTGCAGTTTGCCATGGCGACGTCTGGAAACCAATCTGATGTATAGGGAGAGAAATATTGTGGTCTTATAAGTAGAGGTTATCGTGACAACATTGAAATATTTCATAAGCAGTCAAACTCACTTTATTGTTGCCATCAGCATACCAAACACAGAATGACGATGTAATCTGGTATAACTTAGTGTGGGTGATGATCGTTATTCCAGAGGTCCGTTAATTCGAAAATAAAATAAGGTGCGATATTCCCAAGGTTCGTTATTCGAAAACACACAAATTCCCTACACCTAGACGTTCGTTAATCCGAATATTTGTGGTGTTATTCCGAAGTTTCGTTATCATGAAGATTCGTTAATTAAAAGATGAACTAATAATCGTTATTCAAAAAGCTCGTTCATCAAAAAATGAAAATGAGGTTCGTTATTCCAATGGTTCGTTAATCCGAAAACGACCAGAAAAAGCATACTATCGAAGCTTATTTCATCTATGGATTAACGAACCTTCGGAATAGCGAACTGTTACCTCAAGTGTTCTCTCCCTCTCTCTCCTAATATATCTCTCTCTCTCTCTTTCTCTCAGTCTATAATGATTAGAATTGCTTTATTTCTATAGTGAATCGTCACACATTGATCGTAATTTGAGAGCAACCCGGCAGTTCAAATACAAGATTAGAATTGTAATGCCATTGGCGTGTGGTCATCGTGATTTCCGGTGGTCAGTCACTCAGGTGCTATTTACGACGTCCGACATCTGAATTCCTCGAGGGTGATCATAAACAATTTACAAGGTGTTAATTAAGTTCTCAATCATCATTAATTACCGCATGGACTATATACTTTATAACGGGATATTTGGGCTAGGGTTGCTTTGTTGTATGAATCACATTTGGAGAATACAGTATATACTCGTATAACAAGTCGATTTATATTTTCATTGCCCCCCCCCCCCCCGTTCGTGAGTGATGAGATATAGACACTATGTAATAGTTTAAACACAGTAAACAATAATATGCGGTCTTTGTGTGTCGAGTATTAGAAGGTAAATAATATTTACAATGGCACTGGTTGCAGGTGCATAACCTATGGATGATTAGAAATATATAGCTTAACAAACAATTAACAAAATAATTCATAATTGATAAGAGGGGTATTTGTTGCCAAGCCAGAGGTATACAGTAGACATATCATTGACGTTCATGCTAGTCATATTTTTTTTTTTTTTGCTAAAATTCAGATAGTAGCTACTGAGGATTGTTTCGCGGAAGTATACATGCACTTGCAATGAGTAAAAGAAAGTAGTGATTATACTTATAAAGTAATTTTCATTGATGCCACAATTTTATTATGTAGGAGGTTTTGATGCTCATAATTCGATCCAGGGTCGACGTAAAGATTAGGCAGGTCTGGCATTGATGTTAAAGCGTGAGGAACATAGGTCTATTACAGTGTTTATATATTTCTGTAAACGTCTTTATTGCTTCTAAAAATCTCGATACCGACTATGCTCGTCGATGAAAATAAAGGTATATTGACAAACACAGAAAGACAGGAGCAAAAATTCTAAATATCCCTCCTACCAGTATTTTGGGTTTTGCAATTTTACTTATTAGTCATTTTCGATGACATCATTCATAGACGACTATTATTGTACGTGAGGAAAGCAGGTGTCAACAACATAATACAATCTATCTGTAATTCATTGTAATTTTATTCGTTATCGGTTGCCACACTCTCACGCTTTGCGCTTAATCCTGGTAATCGTTCTGTATGCAAATTAAGATTAACTCATGTAATTATAATTAGAAAATGATGACAGTTGTTGAAAACAGTCATACTACTAACGAAAATACTATAACTCATAAAAATGTTAATGAAATTGCAGAAAATTGATATATTTGAAAAAAAAAATGGCTTACAAATCAAACCAAATCAAATAAAAATTGCGTCCGTGTCATGAGGGGTAAAAATACAGCAGGCAGAGGATCTGGTCATATCGAAACGAAAACACAAATAGCAGAACGGAATTCACTACGGAAGCTGTTCAGCATTGCGTAATCTTGCATAAGTCCCTATAATAATGCTCTAAACTGCTACAACTTTGATTTGATTTGTCACTGAGTGGCCCGATCCTTCCGATCGATAAATTTCGAATTTCATATAACTTATTTTTCTTGTCTTCCACATAATAATCACTTACTTTTATCAGGGGCTCATATTATTGTACAAGTGCTGTCTGTACTTGAATTTCTGGATTATGGAATATTGGTTATATGGATTGTGGGAAAACACCACTTTTCCGCCAGTGAGATGATAGAGATGCAAATATTTTTCCCAGTTTTTTCAACATTGGTACAGAGGTATAATATGGAGAACTTTGAACGGAGTACCGACAAGTGAAATCAATCACTATCGAGTTTAAGGACCCTTATAACAATGCGGCTCTTCTAAGGAGGTCTTGACTTGTTAGCTTTGGATATTTGTGCATCGTGTGTGCATATATAGTCGACGTACCCGCACTCTAATTCCAGAAAGGTAATACATTTTTCATGGCCGAATCATTACTTCATGTATCTTATATACTGAAAACAGAAGAATTCGTCCGTGTAGGTGTATCTTTCTGTCTATCCTATACACGCACGCTATTATACTTTGACAAGATGTTTATACTGAGGAAATTCACCACACAGCTATATTTCAATCTGAATGAATAAATTTCTCGCCAAAACTCGTTCGCTCTCTAAGATAACTATCATTAAGAGATCCAAAGACACAATCTAATGGCGAGCACAGTGTTCAAGAAAAATAATTCATTCAGAGACAGTGACAGCAAGCTTGATATAAACAAAATATCGCTAAAGAATCTACAAGACGAAAAATTGATATAAACATTCCGAAGATTCAAGCATAAGTTTCAACCTTTTTAATACACTTCTAATTGATCACTGAAGGAAAAAAATCACTGAAAAATCTGAAATGTTTTCGGAAGATATCTGAGCAAAACGCACACACACATACAAACACATACGATAAAAAAAAGAGTCTTATGACCCTGTCGTATCACTGCACCTTAATGGTATCCGTACAACGGATGTGAGCATTTATGAATAAATGCCCTACTATTGCACTGCTGTCGATTTATGTATGTGCATGGGGGAAAAAAAGTAACACCAGAAATTCGGGAGCATACCTGTTGCATTTTCTTTCATTAGATACCTCATACAACTCAACGAATGCAATAATAAGCACTCCTCAATCACAGCCTGAATGAAGAAAGAAGTTCCTACTTAGCGCCTTGAGTTTTATAAGGTCACTTCTCCTATACCTGTTATTTTGCAAAAATCGCATCAAAATACTGGACGTAAGTAAAACTACCAAAAGAAGAAGAAGAAGAAGAAGAAGAAAGATTCAAGGCTTTTCTTCTCAATCAAAATCAGCTTGAACTAAATTGCTCGGTAGCTTTGAAGCGTGTTTTTTTTTCTTTTAATCTGATTTTCTGTGGTTATACTGCATAAGAGAGCAAATTAACATCTAATAATGGCGTATAAGACAAAAGAGAGTGTCATCCTCTTACCTCAAGAAGAAATCAGATCAAACGTGACTTGGTCACTGACCAATATAATGTAGTATGCCCAAAGCAACACACAGGGAACTGTTTGAAAAAGGCCTTGGTTGAAAAAGTGTTGGACTTCTCTTCTTTCCGCCAGGGCCAGCAGCACAGAAATATTTCATCTAAATACACGGATGCCGAAAAAAAAAAGTTCTGTCCCGTGGGCCAATGTTCGAGAACAAGATGTAGAAGTGGAAGACAGAAGCGCTTAAAGAGTCACAGTCTTGTGTAGCATTGGTCTCTGCTAGCGTCTATTTTTGAAACTTCGGCCTCATCTAAACTTATATAGCTGCTAAAAAAAAAAGGAGGACGTAAATCAGGATGACACCTTGGTATGGTAACGCAGTCTGCTCCGCTACTTCGGTCGGTCTCGCGTCTGCGTATATCGGCGCGCGTGCGTGGGCAGCGAAAGACCAAGTAGAAAGAGTTCTTCTACTACTACGTATTTGGCTAATCCTGCGGGGTAAATGTCATGATTTATGGCAGGTGTTCTTCAGAGAATGACTTCTGTACTTTATAGACCAACATCTCGAAGGCAATGGCGGTGGTCTAGATAATGCCATGACGAATCCGCATTGTGATTATAAACCGGTGTACACATTGTGATCCTGTTACGCATGCCTAAATAAATTCATTTGGTATTGACTGTCTGATTCACACTCGAATTAAATTTTTCTTTAGACAGTGTTAATACATTTCATTTTTGTTACTCTGTTATTAATACAACTATAAAAGTAACGATGAAAAGTCAGATTAACTCTTACATATAATGAAGTACAACGGATATCAAGATTAGTTCTTCGATGCATCACATACATGTGCTATTCAGGTTTTCAGTTCCGTTCTCTTTCGAACAAAGAAATGTTGAAAAAAATCTAACTCTATATTCATCCTTAACGTGTGTAAACATAGTTATTCGCAATTGCATTGGAATTGAAACAGATTAGATTTGATTAGATTAAGTCAAATTGAATTAAATTAGATTAAATTGAATCAAATCAAATCAAATCAAAATGAATTAAATAAAGTTAACATTTATCCTAGAAGTAAGCCTAGCATTACTTCAGGATAGTGTAACTTTAATACACTAACGTTGTAACTAAAATCTCGGTTAGTTAAACATGATCACTATGCTCTAATAAAAACAAAACAATACAATACAAAATAAACAAAATAAACATGAAGACATTATGGTGGTCCCGTTGCACAAATGCAAACACACAAAGAAAAAATAAAAACGAAGCAAATAACGAAGTTATGTATGATCGTGTTCGTTTACTACTTAAGTTACAACTTAAGTTACCTTGACAGTTAGATAGTCGGCAAGTATAGGCCTAGGTAGTTGTTGCTGTGAATTGTGTTAAATGCAAGGGGGTCAAACACGTCGAATTTGGAAACCATGAAAGCACGCGTGTGCAAATAGAAAGGAGGGTAGGCCTATAGGCCTATGACTGCAAGAATCATTCACTGCTTACATTATAGAGCATGGAGCTAGAGCATAGCTCCATAGATGGACGGGGGGGGGGAGGCATTTCATGAAGTACTTTGTCCAATAAATTTGTCGCACAAATTTGCGTTCAGCCAATCACAAGCGAGGATTTCAGTAACTTATAACAGTTTGTTAAAAAATATCTGACGAAATACTTCATGAAATGAATCCATCAAGTAATTGGAAAATTGCAATGTACTACGGAAAAGTACAATTATTGTCTCGTCATCATTAATTAGCACCTTCGAATTTCATCGCGCATAATCTTTTATAATCATATTTCATTTCATTTCATTTCATTTCATTTCATTTCATTTCATTTCATTTCATTTCATTTCATTTCATTTCATTTCATTTCATTTCATTTCATTTCATTTCATTTCATTATTTTAGCACGGCACACGATTCAGCCAACACGGCTGTTCTTTCTCATTCTCGCGAATAATGAGATAAAATGATATAACATACGACAAAATGAAAACAAAATGATACAGAGAATTGCAAGAAAGTAGAGTAAGACATACAAATCAATGGAAGAATTGACAATTTAAAAAAAAAATCATCTCTAATAATTTATGAATTGAAGCAACATGTCAACATGTTAAGGCATACTGTATATTCGTATATGAACAAAGGAGGTACAAAAGGTATACATGTATACATGTACGAGGAGAACATACATGTACATGAAAGTATAGAATATTCAACATAGAATGAAGTGAAACAAAGCAGAACAAAAGCACCCCCCAAAAAAAAGAAAACAAAAAGAGGTGCATTTATGGGAAAAACATTTCTTACTCAGATTTCATCCAAATGGTGGAGGACAGGTAGCATGATATCACTGTGGACCTATGTTTAAAACCGCGAAAGTTTTTTTTTTTTTTTTCAGTGTTGTTTTATGCATGTTGACAGTGTATTCCACAATTTCGGACCTGGTTAATTAAAGGTCCTGTTTACCTTTGGGAACAGTGATTTTAAAAATTTTCAAGATATGACATTTAATGCATATGTCTAGGTTTGTTGTACCAATAAACATCCTATCATATAAAATTTTCGCGATAAAGTCTAAAATATAAGGAGATCTCTGTATTTTTCTTAATAAACCGTAACTGTACACGGTTTAGTCTGGAAACATTTTTATTATAAGTATTATTCACATTTTGTATATTTAACAATACTTAACACCGATTTTACCGATTCAAATTTTTACAGTGGTTGTTTCTATCCCTAACACACATTTCAGAACTATTTTAAAGCACTAATGCTGGGTTTTTGTTTCATCTGCAAATGGTAAATTATGACTTTAAATTCCTTTACCTATAAAGCGGGTTTTGATGTATGGTAACTTAAATACTCCCTAATGTTGTATATCTAACTTATATGTTTGTTTGTTTGTTTTTTTTTTCCAACTGAAACATATAATTTGTATGGTTAGGGGTTAAATTATAGAAGCTACTTTACACATTGTGTATAATATTATATGTTTATTTTTTTTTCTCATCTCAAGTGTGTAAATACTGATTTGTGATACATATATATATATATATATATATATATATATACGAGAAAAGTTAAAAAGCAAATTTACAACAAAAAAACCAAACTTTTTTAATCTACGTAAAGTACATGTATGATAACAAGATCTGACTTTCTTCATGCAAATGGTTTATTCTATTAACACATGTCAACCATAGCTATGTGTAACCTCTAAACTCCTTACGAGAGTATGCAACAATGCATTACATATAGTCAATGTAAAGTTTTTGCAAAAAAAAAAAATAAATAAAATGAAAGATGACAAGCAAATTATTACTGTGTATGGAACAAACACGCAGTCACACAGTGTGGTTTATGTGGTAATGTCCCAATTTCATATAGTTACATGTGAAATTGGGACATTACCACATAAACCACACTGTGTGACCGTGTGTTTGTTCCATAAGGGTATATTGCACTTTCGAAGTATAAAAAATAAATAACTAAGACTTTTCTCCAGATATTATAGCCGTAAGCAGTCTTCCGATATGTACATACTTGCTTACATATCTTGTTTATGTTGTCTGCCTCTAATTATGAGGTGTTTACCACGCTCTGTTTCGTCACCCAGATTGTATATTGATAGTTTGACACGGTAATTAAGTTTTTCTTTCAAATTTGAATAAACAATATTGTATAGAGTGTTGTCTGAATTCATCAGACTTCAAAAAAAAAATATTACTTTGGGGTTTTTTTTGTAAGAAGCTATTTTCTTATTTTCTGAATTAATGTACGATATCTGAGATGATTACATTGAAAACATTCATGTAAGTCAAATTAGGATTTTACAAGGTATAATCTTTTTAATCTTTTTCCAAGCTATATGCAGTCAGTTAAACAAAAACGAAACATCACGAAGATTGGTATGACCAAGGAAGTTCAAGAGAAATAGAGTCACAACCGCCTTATTTCCTTTTCTAGATGTTTGATGCCGCCGCTCAAAATATTTGAAGCATGTGCCAAACAGGATCTGCCACGCAGATAGGAAGACAATTGACTCGTGTCTCATTGCATAATCACTAACCACTTTCTAAGGAAGATAATATTATGTCTTTGTGATGGTAATTACTTTTCGCTATCCTTCCCTTCTTATAAAGGGTAGGTGGTGCAGACACGAGGATGCGCGAAGAAAAAAATGCTGAAATAAAGATGAAAATTACTCGACTGGGCATACCTGGGCGCTAATCTGATATATCTATCACTATAGAATACTTGAAGATTATTCCATGTTAGTGTTATTTGTGGAAATTAAGTGGAACAGTGATAAAACTGGCTTTCCAAGATGATACCGTTTTCAACGTTTTCTCATGATACAGCCCTGATTTACACTTTTGCTCAAATTTCTGGTCCATGGCGGAACCGGGGGCTCGCCTCCCCCCCCCCCCCCCACTTTTTGTTCACCATACAAAGGAATACATAAGGTGTCATCACTGTGCCCCCCCCCCCACACTTTTTTTTTTTTTTAACCCGAAAGTATGATACGTAAGTGCACTAAAAAGAAACAAATTGAGATCTTGAAGTGTGAGCTCGGTAAGGTTATGTTTTTATGTTTTTGTTTTTTTTTGTTTTTGTTTTTGGTTTTTTTTTTTTTTTTTTTTTTGCTTGTCAACTGAAGAAACCCGGAAGTGGAAGGGGAGGAATGAGGCTGAGGACCTTTTATTTCAGTTTTGCTTGTTAGGTCACGAAACCCGAAAGAGCCTCCCCCCACTTTTGAAAACGCTCCGCCGACCCTGTGGACGGGATTGCCTTTTGTTTTACATGCTTTATCATAAAGTGAAATTTCATTTCATTCAATAAATAAATAAGCAATATATGGCCAACATTATGTTAACATTCAAAATCAGTGAATTTTCAGATTGCTCAGCAAGACGGCGGCGTTGAACATCGATCATCAAAGGCACAAATGCACCCGTGAAATTCTTTTGTATATCAATAGAAATCTGACAACTGTTTGAATAATTACAGCCAGTTGGAACTCCAACTCTAAAACCTCCTTGGTATGACTTGCATCAGGACAACCGAGTTCCAAACATTAAAATCGTAAGTGTCTCAGAATCGCCAGACACGGCACTCTTCAGATCACGCCAAGCATCCTGTGAAGTTTGTTTGAATGCAAGCGGATTCCGCCTAGGTTGTCTCCATTACAAATGTATCAAGGGATGCGTGGGTATTTCCATGCTTTTCCAGTTATTAAACTAAATTCTATCTTTTGCTGGGAAGTCGATGTCTTTCTTTTCCTCTTTCTTTTCAGCATCTCTTTTTGTTATTTTTGTTTCTCTGTCACTTTCTCCTTTTCAGGCATTCGACTCCTCCCGCTAACATAGGCCTATCTTTTTTTCTTTCTTTTTTTTTTCAATCTTTTTGACGAGCTACACATGACGAATAATAAATTGTCGCCTACCAGACCAACATGACCAATAACAGTTCAGGGTCCGTGATTGAAGTCATGCCTTGACAAAGGGAAACTCAAAACCGTGTCCGAAAACTACGCCAGTTTCCGGGGGAAAAAAAAATGTTATGTTGTGTTATTTATGAAATACAGGTTTTGAGAGCCGCTTTGTAGGACCCCTATTGATTGATAGTCGATGGATCTTTATCTGATCTGTTTCTTTTGTGCGAGTGCCCAACTCTTGATCACTGCGTCATCTGATGACACATACGATATCAGTTTGCTGTTACACAAATGTCACATTGTAAAATTTTATTAAAGATGATAATACAATAAAAGATATTTAACACAAAAGAAAGTATAGAAAGTAGAATTCTGCATCCAAAGGCGAATGATATTACTATAATGCATACGTTACATGGACATCCCCCCCCCCCCCCTATTTTAGCAATTAAGTTATCCCATTCACCTGTTTTTATTCGTGTGTTGCGGTTATCCAGTTTACTTATGTTACGCAATCTTTGGGTCACTCTTTTGAGTCTCCAGGAGCATAATCCTGACACGTAGTCCCAATGTATGGTGCTGTACTGCATGGACGTCATCAGTAATGTTCAGGCAGGTGGTAACACGCATACCCCCCCCCCCCCCCCCCCCCTTTGAAGATCATTGTACATGTACTATATTTGGAGAACATGGGTGTCTTCATGAGCGATACTGTCTAGCAGCGTGATATGGTACAAGTCTGTGTTTATTCTAAGCCCCGCCCCCTTCTTTTCAGCTGCCCTTGGACAAGCGTCATTACATGGCCAATATGTCTGCGGCAATGCAGAGAATTAGCAAGGAGCTTTTAGGAGCTTGTCAGCAGCATCAAGGAAGATTTCTGCGATGTCTTTCAAATGTAAGTTAAGCGGGCATACCTTTCCATTGAAAGCCTTTGCAAATTAATTCTGGACATGGCTTTGTGCAGAGCCACTAGACTGCGCAGGGCAGGGAATAGATTACAGTCCCACCCGTTTCTTTCTGTGCTGTTTTGTTGTGTTGTGAACCATGGCCATGCGTGAACCATATGGCCATGCGCATGCTGCTTTGGCCTTTGCTTGTTTACACAGCAGAAATGCGTTGTCATCATCATTGACCAAGGTGCAACGTTCGTAGAGAAAACAACAGAAGAAACGCTACTCTTAAAATGGAAATGGAGCTTTAAAACAGTGTAGAGATCAATATCTATGTCTGGCAGATCTGGCAGTCTAGCAGTCATTATTTAGGCATGTCATAAATATGCAAAACATGTAAAATAGGTTAGCGTTCAAAAGTTTCATTTCACAAGAATACAATGCACATTTTGTATTTTACACTAATTTACTTTCTTGTTTACTTTATAGATCATTGGTCATCGTTTGCAAGATTAATGTCCCCGGGTCTGATATGTCTTTATGGCATAGTAAATTATCCTTAGAGAGGGAGAGAGGAAGAGGGAGAGAGAAGATGAAAAGACCAGAGTGGTTTGTCTATGGAGTTCTCGGCATTCTTATGAAATAGGCGCCACCACTACCTCTCTGTAATATACTATGGCGGCTTTCCTGTAATATACTCATAAATTCAGCTCCACTGACGTGTGGTGTACAGTGGTGGGGCTTTCTTTCACAGTATAATGCAAGTTGTAAGTGTGAATGCGGCTCCCACCAAACGCTGTTTCTTCGTGATTGATAGAGCAGTGGGGCCAATTTCTGCTGCATAGCATCTTTTCATCCTTCCTTCTTTCTTTTTTTCCTTCGTTTCTTCTTTTCTTTCTCCCTTTTATTCTTTTGGAAAGACTTCCTTATGTCCCTCGACTAATTTTAACCATATAGATCCAATCCTATCCACCTAACCTGAAACCCTAACTTAACCTTGCTTGCTAACACACAGTCTCACAGATGTTCACACACACTGCAGCAGGGCCTATTTCCTAATTTCTCTGTTGATGCATGTCATGAATGATAAAGATGATAAGGACAAGATCTGAGAGTTACATGATCTGCAATTTATATACTCTGCATTATAAAAGGTATAGAGATAAGCCTTCCATAGAAGGGGGGGGGGTATCTCACATATCCTTTATCTTGGCAAGACTTCCATAGTCTATTTATATTCCCCAAAGATAATACGTAATGCCCCACCATTTGCCAAGTGTGTGTGTGTATACATGCATCTGTGCATAAGCTACAGAATGGGGGGGGGGGGGGGGAGAAGGAAGTCTTTCCATTGTCTGTGAGTGTCATCAGTTAAAACTGCTAATATCTATAGGCTTGTAAAAAAAGCCCATAGGAGTATTGACAGTGATACATGTATATATCAATTCATATTTTTATACGGGGCATGCTCTTTTTTATGCCTCCGCCACGAAGTGGTGCCGGAGGCATTATGTTTTCGGGTTGTCTGTCCGTCCATACGTCTGTCCGCATTCGTTTACGCGATAACTTGAGTAACATTGACTGAAATTTTACCAAACTTGGTTCAAGTATAAAGTATGATGGGGCAATTACTTGATTAGATTTTGGGTGAAATCGGCCCAAGGTCAAAGGTCAAAGGTCAAATCATGAAATTGTATTTGTTTACGCGATAACTCAAGACTGGATAGAGCAAATTTCACCAAACTTTGTCCGAGGATGATGTATGATTGGACAATTACTTGAGTAGTTTTTAAGTGAAATCGGACAGAGGTCAGAGGTCAAGGATCAAGGTCAAATCCTAAGATTTATCTGTTTACGTGTTTACTCAAAACTGGATGAAGCAGCTTTCACCAAACTTGGTCCAAGGATGATGTATGATGGGGCAATTAGTTGAGTAGATTTTAGTGACATTGGCAAGAGGTCAAAGGTCAAAAGGTCAAGGTCAAATGTTAAAAATGTTGCTATTTCCCCCATATCTATGCAATGCCCGAAGGTATGTTCTTAAAACTTAGTGTAGACATGAACTACTGCGTAAAGATTCTCCAGAGAGAGTTTCATGTCATAAGGTCAAAGGTCATAAGGTCAAAGGTTAGGTGAAAATGTTACAATTTCACTTTTCTCGCAAGTGGTTCAATGTATTTTCATGGAACTTGGTACATACGCATGTACTGACTGGCAGGGATTATCTAGGGAACTTAGGGGTCATGGGTCAATATTCAGGCGGTCAAAGGTCAAGGTCAACTCCTCAAAATTTTACTATTTCCCTTATATACTAGTATATGCAATGCTTACATTATTAACTTAATATATGCATGTATTACCTAATGGAGATTCTCTGGGAAATTTCCAACCAGAAGGTAAAAGGTTAAGGGTCAAAGGCCAGGTTTAAATGCAAAAAAAAAAAAAAAAAAAACTATTTTGTACTGTAATTACACTCTTTCTTCATACCTTGAGAATTACTCAATGCATAAACTTATAAAAGGGTCCATCAGAAGTCAAGTAAAAATCCTCAATTCTCCAAATATGTGTACCTGCACTCTTAGACAATTATAGCAAACCCATTTCAAGGAAAGTGAACATTCAAGATATTTCTGACAAAACTGTCATTATAATATTTTGCCAGTTATGTGAAACTGTCATCACACATTGTGACGACATTGTACCATACACCTATTGGGAGAATCATGCATTATGGCGGAGGCATCAGTCGCCATAGCGACATTTCTAGTTTTTTCCTTTTCTTTTTGTTGAAATGTAGATTAGTGCCTATGTGTGTGTACATATAAAATACGATAGAATAGTATAATATAATATAATATGATATTTTATATGTAATAGATTTTAGGTACTGTAATTCAGATGGAAATTTTAAGAATTTCGGGCAACTTACATCATATCAGCACAAAAATTAAAAGCACACAATTTTTTTACCAGTAATAAATTATGTAATAGTATTTTATTTTTCATTTTAAACAGATTTTTCTTTTTGAAGTGTACAAAAATGTTGTGACAATGAAGATGTACCTTTAGGTTCCAATTATTCTTCCTATGTTTGAGATCACACCTGTGTTGATAAATAAATGCTGTTCATTGTGTGAGAGAAACTGGGCCAAATACTCGTAAACAAAAAAAAAAAAAAATATGTAAGTGAGACCATGCATGCTGCATGAAATGAAATATCCAGATGATTCAATTCCACTAAATTCTAGAATCTAAACCATGAATGATCAGCATAACATATCAAGTAAAGGCTTTCTAAGGTGTATCTTGTTTTGTTTTGCTTTTTCACATCCCTGTCTCTGCTTTATTTTTGCAGGATGTACGCATGGGCTTTGTTGGGATGGTGGGCAGGTAAGATATTGTACATTTTGAAGTGGTTGTTTTGATCATTATTTGTATTTCAAAAATGCTAACAAGCAATTTTGATCATTTTGTTTACAGAAGGAAGTAATGATACAGCTATTTGTATTGAGGCATTTTGTCTTTGCCATCTTCATAGGTGTCATTTTTCTCCTTTAAGACCTGGGAAATAGAAGACAATCACATATCATCATAGATGACTTATGAAAAACAAAAAACACAAACCTAGCCTCTCTCTTAACACTTGGCGTACATAGCTGAGTGCAAATAAAATAATGTGTACAAAGTTAAGTGTGGGAAACATAAAGAACTATGGCAAAATTATTTCAGCTCCATCTTTACCTCTTTAATTTTTTTTTTCCATCAAGTGTTCAAGCAAATAAAATTATACCATATCTTTTTACTTTTATGGACGTGCCACATATTATCACTTGCTGGCCAACAGAACTCCCCTCATTCGACTCAACAAAGTGAGTGAAGAGACAGGATGTGACATTATGGTCAAGGCGGAGTTTGCAAATGGCGGTGGGTCAGTGAAGGACCGAGCTGCCCTGTTTCTTATCAAGCAGGGAATTGATGAAGGTACGCTTCATGAAAGATTTATAAGGCTTCCCAAAGCTGGGGTGAGAAAAAAAAAAGAACAACAACAGCAAACCTTTTAAACACCTAAGCAGTGCAAAGAGTCATACGTGCATTATGTTGCAGCCATCTTGAGTCAATGTAATAAATGATAGCAGCCCTTGTTTATAAAAGACCTTTACGTTCTCATGAGAGATCATAGGTTCTAATGAGAGATCATGCTGATATTGTATAAGCAAAGCAGCTCATGAATAAAACAAGAAATGAGTAAATTTTACATTTATGATCACTAATCATTCGAGTGAACTCTATGAAGTGCAGAGCAATATTCTTTAGAAACTGTGAGACTGACATAATCTGAAACCACACTTGAATCATGGAGGAAAAAGGAGAAAATTCAAGTTGTGTCCAGAAGTACCGACACATACACACACATGAAAAATAGAGCATGTATTGGGAAAACAGGCAGTAAAAAAAAAAAAAAAAAAAATTATGTGGTTTGGAAGTTACAAGTCAATGACTCCTGCATGCAGTGGTACGCATAATACATACAACACTGATAGTCCATGATACAAAGGGACTAGCATGATAAAGTTGTATCATAAACTTATATTGAGAGACATAAAAATTTGCCTGAGAATATAGGAAAACATATTCAGTGCTTTGTGTGTGGAGGTTAAAGTACAAGACTATAACATTGATGTACAGGAAATGGTGCTTCTTCAATTTGACTAGGATTTCTCAAATTACCCCTATAAGTAATTTTATCAGTTTGTTTGAATGTAGTCTGTCTTGCCAGTATGTCATTTTGTAGTTTCTGTTCACTACTATCAGGTGATGAAATTCCATGCCTTGCTATCCTTGTATATGTTGCACAAAGCAATGTTGATGAGATGGAATAAAATAGACAAGAATGATGTGAATTTGTTGAGTGTGTTTTATTTCATTGCAGGTCGTCTAAAACCTGGTGGTACTGTAGTTGAGGGGACTGCAGGAAACACAGGTAAATGGAGTCCAAGATCGCTTTTA
The DNA here is from genome assembly GCF_964275005.1 of Diadema setosum. Lineage (NCBI taxonomy): Eukaryota > Metazoa > Echinodermata > Echinoidea > Diadematoida > Diadematidae > Diadema > Diadema setosum. The sequence goes on along the minus strand of NC_092685.1, from coordinate 12,820,756 downwards.
TGGGACGTACTGAGGCACGGTATTAAAGTATTTGCTTTTCCAAGCTCAGCCATTCTACAGTTACAAAAAGCAGTGCATTGTATGCTGTGTATCCTTGCAACCAAGATTGGTTAAACCTTTTGGGAGGAAGAAAATAAAATAATACTTGATTTGCAGATTCCAAATGCAATTAGCAGGTTCATGCATACATGGTGAAACACTCTTTTGAGATTTCATTTGGTCGGATTTTACCTTATCTTATAGACTGTGCCTAGTTTTGAAACATTATCTCGGCATAAACACGTGACCACAAACATTTTCAGAACTGATGAAATTTCCCTGTAGCAATGCCAAACTTTTTAAGACTTTGCTCTTGCTGTGAGGGCATAGATAGTGCTTGATTCAAAGATTTCAGCTTATAATTACAATATGATTAGAGGATGACCTCATCAAGAGTTGTTTGAAGTTTTGTTGCTGATGTTGTTGTTGTTCTTTCGAAATGTTAGTAAACTGACTTGGAAATAAAAAAATAGAATGTAAACCAGATGTATGATTCAGGAACAGATTACATTTTTGTAAGCTTTGTTGCCTTACCCAAACCATTGTATTGATGTCGGATGCACTTTAATAGCAAGAGAAAAGCAACCAATCAGGGGTAGGGTGTGGAATAGGGATACAACTGTACCACCCTCCCGCAGTAGAGACTCTTTTTTTTTTCTTAAATTTATGTATTAATGTTGCATTGTAAAGCATTTTTAGATATTTTCCAGGTTATTATACAAGCCTGATTCACTGTAGAATTAACAGTAAACAACAGTATGATCAGTATTCTTGATTTCAGAGACGGCCTAAATAGAGTGAAAGTTTTAAAGTGCAGTAAATATTGATGTGAAATTGTTCTGTTGTTAAGCTGTTAAGTGACTGGATATCATGATGCATTCTGTTTCTGTATGCATACAGGAATTGGTCTAGCCCATATATGCAATGCCATGGGCTTCAAGTGTGTCATCTTCATGCCCAACACACAAAGCCAAGAGAAGATCGACATGCTCAGACTCCTCGGAGCAGAGGTCTTTCCCGTTCCTGCCGTGCCTTTTGACAATCCAGACAACTACAATCACCAGGTAATACCTTTACTCTCTCATCACCCCACCATACCCTCCCCACCGCCCAATCTCTCCAACTATGGTGTTGTACATGATGAATATAGACCAAAATAGATTTGATCAGCATATCATTGTTTGCCCAGGTAAATAGCGCGAATGCACGCAATTTAAAGGTGCATGGTCCCGGTTTTTAGTCAAATGTGTACACGGGCGCACGGTGCAAGTTTCCTATAGAGACCTACGCTATCGACTCCTCTTTAGCGCTTACGCTGTGGCCCACTTCAACGAGTCCGAAGAAGTCCGATTCACTGTAGTCAGTGGTCGGATCACAGTTCGGCTCATGATTCGGCTGAGGGGGATGACAGCTTTAGCAAACTTCTTTTGTGATGTCATAATAACAAGCACATACTGTACGAGCTGAAATTTTCGCGGTGGTTTTATTTTCGCGAATTTCGTGAATCGCCTTTGAACCGCGAAAATAACAACGTGCGAATAGATAAATACAGTTAGACCTCGCAACCGCGAAATTAACAACACTTGAAAATGTCCTCCTAGTAGCAATTCGCGAAAATATCTGTACACGAAAATTTCAGCTCGTACAGTATGCACGCACCCTGGCATTACTACAGACTGCGCAATGCGCAGAGAAGACAATGAAGGCAACGTTACTTAGCAACACCTACGCACTTTACTCTTGATGACAGCTCAACTTCGGTAATCTTTGTATCAATGCTAACGGTGATCGGCAGTATCATCAACAGCGCCCTCTACACTACCGGGACTATGCACCTTTAAGGAAGATGTGCCTTGGAGAACGATAGGAATACGCATGTTGTTAGTTCTTCCTATGCAACATTACTTTGCATGATAGCTGGATAGTGCATGGGTAGTCATAAAAAATAAATGGTTAGTGTCTTGCCTCTCCCATGTCCTTCATTGATTCAGTGCTGATGGCACTGGTATTATTATAATATAGACTATCATAACATTCTCTTCTTTGCACATTAGACAATAGAACAAAATATTTGTATGAAACCTAAATGTTTTCCTTCATGCGACTAAAAAACAAAATTGGATCTGAAAAAGGGAAACAGTCATGCCTAAGTTGGAAACTGGATGTAATAATGCATTTTAGAGGCCTTCATGGACTTTGATTCTAATTTTGGTAGCACCACAAACTGCATCTCAAATCTATGTCATTGTTGTTTTTCATATTTTTATTAAGTAATTACTATCTCATGAAGAGATAATTAGGCAACGCTTTATTTACTCGTAGATAAGCTAAGTGCCATTATACACCCATTATGCCCCTAGAAAGAGCAAACACAGTCACGCCAAAATTGACATTGAGGTGTATTTGTCTGAAAGGGGTTATTATGAGATTTAATACCTCTATGTTGACTTCTATCTCAGAATCTAAAAGTGGAAAAAGGCCACAAAAATAAATTGATGCTCAGGCCTATTCCAGAGATGTGTTATCAAGAAGTGACCTGTGCATTTAAATGTCATACCTTTTCAGATGATAGACTGTTGTTACTATACAGAATCTCACCCTAATTTCTGTGCACTTTTCAAGTTGTTTGGCTTTTTAACTTGAAGCACATTTAAACTCAACCTTTGGCCATGTACCACTCTTTCAGCGGCAAGTGTACATGAATGTGGCACTGAAGGGCGTAGATAACCTCAACATTCTCAACAGGTGTTAGTAAACATTTTTGTCACACACGATGTGTGTGGTTATTATCTAACAAGAGGTTATCCATTGATAATGTGCACTTAGGTAGCTTACACACCACTTTTGGCAAACTGTTTGCAGCTTCTTCTGTAGATATGGGTGCACAGAAAAAGAAAACACACAAAACTCTTTTCATTACCTTTCTGCATGAACTGAAAGCAAAAAATAAAAAAAAAAAGAAAAAGGCAGGAAACGGCTATGCGCTGAATTTTGTTACAGCTGTATATTTCACTAAATACTCTCATCCATGTTGAATCCCTCTTCTTCTTTCACACAATTCTTACTTTCTGATGTGATTTCCTATCTGTATTGAATTTGCAACACTATAAGACTCAGGACTTAAAGGTAGGGAATCCCATTTGCATGCCTTATAAATGAAGAGTTGTATAAATACAGTGGTATGTTGAAGAGAGTATCATTTTAGAAGCTCCCATAAAGTATTGAAAGTGGAAGGTAACATTTAGTACATTTTTATTGACCGTTAGATTTTGAATTGAATTTTTTTCGGGGCTCACCGTAAATTCCAGTACATTACTAGGCTACCTTTGCAGACCCGTGCACTGCATGTGTGTCCATCATGTATATTTTGTGAAGAAAGTTCATCAAAACTTACAAACATTTCCATATACATTCTTGCCACACACTCTATATGTTATTACATCAGCTCTTATATTTTTAGATTTGTGTTTATAGATAAAAAACATACAGAAGACTGCAACAAAAAGGCTTAAGTGTGGCTGACACACAGAACTACTGAGTAGTTGAGTTTTGTGCATTATTCAAATTGTAGATAACTGTTGACTTCCAAATTTCTCAGCAGTGGCCTAAACAAGTCCCCTGAGGTTCATATTTAATGTTTTGCTGCATTTTGGGAGGTCTGTAAAAGGTATCCCCTACCTTTAAGCCATTAGGAGTACTAGTACAGTCAAACCTGTCTACAGTGGCCACCCAAGGGGGCAGAAAAAAGTGGCCTTAGTAGACAGGTGGCTGCTATAGACAGTGGTCAGTATAGACTGTATGTTTTCATCTTGCATAATTATTTACAGAAAGGCAATATTCACTTTCCTCAAGGAAAAGAACAAATATTTTGTTTTCTTTATCCTGTTGTGACTGTATGGTGTTTATCATAATTCTTGATTTTCTATTTCTTTTTTGATTTCCTTCCACTTGTTAATTACTTTTAATTGGAACACTGCTTCATTAGCTCATGTCGCCTTCTGCTTTTTGTCACAAAGGCCAAACGCTATGCTGATTCCCTGGAGAATGCCATCTGGACCAACCAGTTTGACAATACTGCCAACCGCCAGGCCCATATAGAAACCACAGGACCGGAGATCTGGCAGCAGACAGGTTAGCCATGACCTTTGAGAATGTGATGTGCAATCATACATTTGATTTGATTTGATTTGATTTGATTTGATTTGATTTGACTTGACTTGACTTGACTTGGCTTGACTTGACTTGACTTGACTTGACTTGACATGACTTGACTTGACTTGACTTGACTTGACTTGACTTGACTTGACTTGACTTGACTTGACTTGACTTGACTTGACTTGACTTGACTTGACTTGACTTGACTTGACTTGACTTGATTTATTCATTCTCTGTATGGCATCATTTACAATTCTTTTTTTTATCAATATAATAAAACATTCATGATACTCATTATAGCTAGTTTCTACAATTTCTACAATTTTCATTACATATACATCTGTGACATAATTACAGTACATGTGTTATGAATTACATTACCATACGGAACGGTCGCCAATAATAAGCTATAAGCTTGACCCTTTGGCAACCGATGATACAATATGTTAATGCAATAAGAGAAGGGGAGTCCTACATGATGCTCATGGATAAGAGGGATAATAGAAGAGAGAGAAAGAGTCAGAAAGAGAGGAAGGCTTGCCAGATCAACTCTCAATACATACGTACATGACTATAGATTACAGTAATGTATTCACATATTTACATACAAATAACCATGATACAGTGTTGCTATTGTCAAATAAAGGTTACATTGAATGAAGAATTGAATGAATTGAATACATTGAATGAAGAGAAATAAGAACCACTAAGAAGCATAGTATTACACAGTTCAGTGCCCTACCAGGGCGTATAGAAGAGTGTAACTTGCCCGTGTGTTTCTGTGTTCTGTGTTCCTTACTTGTACTCCATGATCACTAATTTGACCACTTGTGAAGTTGCATTATTATTGTATAATAATAATAATAATAATAATAATAATAATAATAATAATAATAATAATAATAATAATTATTATTATTATTATTATTATTATTATTATTATTATTATTATTATTATTATTATTATTATTATTATTATTATTATTATCATATTATTGCTATTGATATTATCATCATTATTATCATTATCATTCTTATTATTATTATTATTATTATTATTATTATTATTATTAGTGTTATTGCTGTTTGTTTCCAGAGGGCAAGGTGAGTGCTGTGACATTTGGAACTGGAACTGGTGGAACCCTGGCAGGTATGTTTAGCACTTTTTGAAACCTCTTTGTGTGGTACATGTATATTGGCAAATTCAAACTGCTTTCCAAGTCTAACATGTAGGCATGATTCTACAATCAAATGCCAGTCTTTATTTAGCTTGTCTGCACCTAGAAGGGCAGAAAGGGTATGAAGAGACTTTCTGCAACTGAGACAAACATTCACATCAAAACAACAGCAACAACAACAAAGACTATCATATGAAAGAATTTTTGTACTCTACCTCATGCATGAAACACTAACTGTAAATTGTACAAAAATTATGGTAAAAAGGTTTCGCATCAAACCACTAGACTATAATTTCTTGGCCTCAATAGGTCAAAAATTGAAGACTAGTCACAAATATACTCGGACAGGTGTTGATGGGAAAATTTGTTTAATATGTAGCAAAATCAGCTCATCCTCAGTGGGTTAATAAATGTTCGCTCCTCTGTCTGTGATACGTCACATGACAGGTGTGGGGATGTACATGAAGGAGAAGAGTAAAGATGTGAAGGTGGTGCTAGCGGACCCCCAGGGCAGCGTCCTCTACAACTTCTTCACCCACGGCAAGATAGAGCGCTCTCCCGGCTCCTCCATCACCGAGGGCATAGGTCAGGGGCGTGTCACCAACAACATGAAGGGCGCCCCCGTGGATGAAGCCATCTGCATCCAGGATGTTGATGCCGTGAATATGGTCAGTCAAGTAACAGTGTATTCTTTACTTCACCCTTCCCTTTCCTATTAAACTAAAGCACTCCACACATCATTTAGGAGATTTTTGTAATTTGTTCATAAATCTTGTACCCAATGAAATGGTTATCTGTCATGACTGTGCAGTTTTATCAATTCAGCAGTGTTTCACCTTCATACTCCTTCTGTGTGTATGTGATAATGTTGTATAAGTTAAGATGGTGATACTCATAAGAGTCTATTGTCACCTGGTTATTCAATTGTAATACATGCACACCAAACCTGAATTTGAAATAATTACTTTTGTTTATTGGCTGGCATCCTATTTCCATGACTTCTTGTTTATGTTTTTGTTTTTTTAATGAATTATTTGGAAGTGTTTTCTTATGTACCAAGAGGCTGCATATTTACCATCTATAGCTTGTTTTTTTTTTTTTTTTTTTTTTTTTTTGCAATGAGTTATGTACCTAGAAGTCTGTCTGAAAAAAAAAGACTGAAACAAAACACATCTACAACAACAACAGTATAGTGAAAGCAAAAGAACAAGAAATAGAACTTTTTCCATTATTCCAAGCCAAAGTCATTACTGTAGAATTATGTGACATCATTAAAACCAATTAAATCCATGCACAACATGCATGCTCTTTTTCACCGTAAGACTGCAGTGTTCGAAAATTAGAGCCACTGTACCGAAGTAGGAATGAACATCCCAAATCAATCGTTGTCTTCGCCCAACATCATTCACCCAGTGAACCCTGTCTGCAAATAGTGTGAATGGTCCACAATTGGTGCTCTGTGTCTGATAGCGCCCTGATTTGTAAGAAAGCATTCACACCAATCAATTCCAATTAAAGTGCCAGCGATAAGGGACCAGTCAATAGAAAGCTGCAATAGTGTAATGAATTGCAAACTGGAGGAAAGGTCATGCTCTTGCTACATCTTCTTTTATTCCTCTTTGAATACTTCACTGTTTGGTGACAATAAATCAAAAGATCAAAAACATGGATAACTTACTCTATCTTGGTGGTGCTTGCCTCTTGTAAAACAAGAATTTACAAGTTTAAAGTGGGTGAGAGGTCTTTCAATGCATATCAGTGTGATTGCTTTATTTTCTCTTGTAAAACTCAAAATCCTGTTGTTTCTCTTAATGAGAAGAGATTTTTACATTCCATCATGCTTGAAAACTAGGCAAAAGGTCATGGGGATTTCCTGCCTCATCCAGAGAAATCACATCCATGAGAGCAAATTTTTAAGGAATGGAAATATATCATTTGTGTATAATATTCCTCAGTACTTTAGTGAATCCAGATGCATATCTTAATTAAGTTTTTATTTATTTATTTATTTTTTTAATCTCTAAAGCTTGGCTTTGCTGTTTTAAGTGAGTTGTTCATATGTGAGTCAAGCCCAGGGCAAACCTTATACAAGCTTGCAGCTGCCATGAATATGAAGGAAGCATGTTGAGAATATAGATACATGTACAACAATTGATGTGTAGTCAAGGTAAGCAACATTCATTGTGTGTAAGTCAAAGCAAATCTGTTGAGATGCATGCCCCCTTAAAAATTTGATTCTTAGTCACCTTTAAAAAAAAAAAATACTGCTTTCTCTGAAGTGTTATATTTTGTGAGGGAAACAAATATGAAATTGTGCCAGTTTGGTCAAATAACACTGCTATAGCAAAAAGCATGTAGCAACAACCACAACAACCAAAATTAAGCCTGCTATATTAGTGCTAGGACATATAAGAATGATTGCTATAGAAAAACTGTAACAACAACAGCAACAACCAATATCAACCTTGCTATATGTGTGGAAGGACGTATAAAAATGGCATCAATAACCACAACCGAATTAAGCCTGCTATATGTGTACAAGGACATATAAAAATGATTGCTCAGAAAAAACTGTAACAACAACCACAACTGATATAAAGCTTGCTATATTTGTACAAGGACATATAAAAATGACTACTATAGCAAAAACTTTAGCAAAAACTGCAACAACTGATATTAAGTCATGCTCCATTTGTGCAAGGACATATAAAAATTACTGCTATAAATAGCAAAACTGGAGCAACAACTGCAACAACCAAGAGGCTTGCTATATTTGTGTGAAGTGCCGTTATAGTTTTCATTTTAAGTTTTGTGGCTAGATAAGTTTTCCAGGCACTTTGATATGCTGTTCAGCCCAAAGTTTGTCTGTGTGTGTTGTGCTTGCTTGAGTAATATCCCATTTTACAGGGTTAATTGCATTATGATTACGCTAGTGTAAACAGATTATTTTAATAAAAGCCACGATCGGAGCCGACATAATGGCCACAAGGATGCTGTGATGAGCCAATGTCAACAGTGCTGTCTTTATGATCATAGCACAGCAAATATATGCTCTGTACAGAGTTTGTTGTTTTTTATGGAGTCATTGATATAGCATCATGACTTTTTCTCAAAGCTCTCACAGTGCCAATGAACTAGCAGAGCAGAAATTTTGTGTTTTTAGTTTGTTATGTTTTTGAAGTCAGTGCTTTTGTTGTCCCCGCCGAACGAGTTCGAGCAGGGGACTATGAAACGGGCTCCGTACGTGTGTGTGTCTGTGTGTCCGTGTGTCCGTCCGTGCGTCCGTCCGTGCGTCCGTCCGTGCGTCCGTGTGTGATCAAAATGTTCAAAATGCTACTCCTTCACCATTTCTAACCCGATTTTGATTCTGTTTGCTTTATATGATAGCACTACATGAGAGCTTTGAAACTTCTATACAGAATTTCAGTTGTGACCTTTGACCTTGACCTTTGACCTATATTGTACATTTTGCTTCAAAATGCTACTCCTTCGCCATTTCTAACCCGATTTTGATTCCGTTTGCTTTATATGATGGCACTAGGTGAGGGCTTCAAAACTTCTACACAGAATTTTGACCTTTGACTTCTTTGACCTTTGACCTTGATTTTTGACCTATATTGTACATTGCCTACAAAATGCTACTCCTTCGCCATTTCTAACCCGATTTCGATTCCGTTTGCTTTATGTGATGGCACTAGGTGAGGGCTTCAAAACTTCTACACAGAATTTTGACCTTTGACTTCTTTGACCTTTGACCTTGATTTTTGACCTATATTGTACATTTTGCTACAAAATGCTACTCCTTCGCCATTTGTAACCCGATTTCAATTCCGTTTGCTTTAAGTGATGGCACTAGGTGAGGGCTTCAAAACTTCTACACAGAATTTTGACCTTTGACTTCTTTGACCTCTGACCTTGATTTTTGACCTGTATTGTACATATTACTACCAAATGCTACTCCTTCGCCATTTCTAACCCGATTTCGATTCCGTTTGCTTTATGTGATGGCACTAGGTGAGGGCTTCAAAACTTCTACACAGAATTATGACCTTTGATTTCTTTGACCTTTGACCTTGAGTTTTTACCTACATTGTACATTGGCTACAAAATGCTACTCCTTCCCCATTTCTAACCCGATTTCGATTCCGTTTGCCTTATGTGATGGCACTAGGTGAGGGCTTCAAAATTTTGACCTTTGACTTCTTTGACCTTTGACCTTGATCTTTTTACCTATATTGTACATTGTGCTACTAAATGCTACTTCCGGCGGGGACATATGTGACAGTGCACCTCAAAACGAACATAAAGTCGCACACACTGATTTTGCGTGAGGACTGAAAATAAGTGAAATGGGTCAACCTAGCCGAACTTGACTTTTTCATATTTTCTGAAAGAGCAAGTCTTCTTTTACATAATGCTAAAATTTGGGGTCATAAAAAGAGCGGGAAAGTGTTTTTTTTTAGCAGTTTATCTCGAACATTTTTGGGAGAATAGTGTGATTAGGTGTGTCTTTTAGAGTCCTTATTTCATTTTTGAAAAACCTTGTCCACACTCTTCACTCTCAACTCTAATAACTTTTGAAAGGATAGCGCTACTGCTTTGAAATTTGGCATTAATTATGGACAGAATTTGTTAATGAGGCATGCTTAATTTCAGTTTAATCTGATAATCCCTTCATTGTTGTTACTCTGGTGGTTTACTTCCTGTTTTTGTCCCATTCATCGCACAGCCAGCGCGGTTTGGTAAAGATTAAGCGCTTGAATAGACACTGTACTTTAGAGCCTCTTTTCTCAGTTCACACTTTTCCTGAGTTTGTGCTTTCTTTCCAATATTTAGATAGGTTAGGAGAGTCCATTTGATTTGAGTTATACATCATTTTAAAGCTTAAAGTCTGCTCTTTCAGAATATGGTCTTAACTAAAAATTCATATTTGGCGACTTTATGTTTGTTTTGAGGTGCACTGTCACATATATTACGCACCGCGTAATTTCTACTTTTCCTTGTTTTTTTATGCTTGCTTTCCGGACAACTTTTCATTTCTTTGTGATGAAACCCTTTGCTTCATACCATTCATACCATCAAGAAAAAGTGCAAGGTCACAAGAGGTGACCTAAAAAAAGTGAAGTTATTCCATTGTTTTGTATTTCAGCAGTGGTTGAACTTTAGTTAGTGCATATATTGCATTCATAAATGTGCAAGAAAACTGAGAGGGGAGGATGGGGGTAGGGCATGGCTTAGAAAAGAGCAGTTTCAAGATTTTTTGAATTTGTGAACCAGATCTTTTTCCACATCATTATGCTCAGTGATATTTTTCTGATAATCTCTGGTCTATTTCACTGTCACAAATCGGCACAGAATTATATGAATACTAATTTGGGCTTGTCCGCTGTACATAGTACCTGCCATTCAAATACAGGTCCATTTATTCATCTCTTCCTCTCTCTCTTTCTATCTTTCTGTTGCAAGCCTGTCTGCCTTTCTTCCGTCACATTCGTATAAAATATTGAACAAATATTGCGCTGAATTTGTATCCCTGATTTATGTAATGCATCCCCCATTTGGCTCTTTGACATTGTTCGACACATCATTATCTCCTCCTCTGTAGACATTCCGTCTGTTGAGTGAAGAGGGCTTTTTTGTCGGAGCATCATCTGGATTGAATGTGGTGGCAGCTGTGGAGGTGAGATGAAACAACAACCCAAGATCTTTTTATTCAAGTTTCTTGTTTTGTCCCATGAAATTTTTTTTGTTCAGAGGTGGTTTGTCAAATCTACGTTGATTTTCAAAGTGTGTGGAGATTGAAGCAAAAATGAAGACAGAAAACACCCAAATAAAGAAAAACAAACCTGACTGAAAACTACATAGGCAATATGCTATTATGAAGCAATGCCATTGCTCATAGTAATCTTTATGAGTGTGTGGGACTTTTTTTTTTTTTTGAGGGGGAGTTTGTTTTTATCATTGGTCACAAGAAACGTTCTAGTTTGTCTGGAATTTGAATGTGGAGAGGAAGGTCTCAGAGCAAAACTGTTTGTTTCACCAGGTTCTCATTGACTTCTTTAACCTGTTGAAGACAAACTGATTTTGCTACAACACGCATTTCCTAGAGACCTCTGCCCAAATATACTCCGGACTCGTATTTAACGGGTGAAATGATTTTGAGGAAGATTTTTAATAATTTCGTAACTATTTCATGTGATGGCAGCCAAGAGATACACAGAAATTTAACCCGTTGAGGATGAGTCCCGAGTATACTCAGGCAAGCATCTATGGGAAATGCGTGTTGTAGCAAAATCAAACCATCCTCAATGGGTTAATGATTGTACCAATGATTGACCTTATAATTATTACCTCCATCCTCGTAACTCGGTAGACTCAAAATTTTGTAAGTGCATTCAAGATTCACGCTCAATTCCATTGTGCAGAGACTCTTGTCAGCAGGATAGTACATCAACTTGGTAATTTTCCACAAAAAGTGAAAGGTGTATTCTTGCAAAGTCGACATTTCATGATCATTGTTAAGTTGGTCATGATGCTGGTTATGACTTTTCTCTGTTGATCAAAATGGCTTCTCTCTCTGTTTGTGTCCATGGAGAATTATAAAGTCTTCATAATGTTCTAGCTATTGCTCCCTGAACTTTTATTATCCATACCACCCACTGTCATCCATAAATTTTGTGAGTGTCTCTGTGATTGACAGTTGGTGTTGATGTTGAATATACTGCAGAAAGGTCGATTGCTTAGAAAAAAAAAAAGCAAAAAACAAAAAAAAAACAAGAAGAAAGAAATTGAATAGGGTAAGTTAGTTCTTGCCATTTGTTTAGTGTTGACCTCCAATGAGTCTGTCAGGGTTTTACAGCTATCCCAGTTGGTTTGTATTCTCCGAACTGCAGTAACTGCAACAGTAGCAAGGCCACATTCTTTTATAAAGTGTTTTGTCAACATTATTCACCAAACTCCTTTGCAATGTTTGGTCCCAGGGACACGGAGGTTTCCAGCAAATCTCTCTTCAAATGTCATCTCTGCAACCATTACATGCTACAAATCTAACCATCATCCTTTCCGTGATACTCCCATTCATTTTGAAGTACAGAGAGGAGGAAATGCTTGTTTTACCTGGAAAATGAAGCCTGAAAGCAGTTTCTTTGCAAATTCAAAGAGAGATGACACATCTTGACAGAATACTCCCTTTCCTCTGGCCATTGTTGTTACAGAAGTTGTCATGAATCCATTACAGAGTATATGTAATATGTCCATTGTGTGTTTCCATGAAGAAGACAAAATGTTTTCCATAAAGAAAAAAGAAGAAATATAGAAGAAGTAACTGCTCCCTGGCTCTGATTAAAGCAGCAGGTTTTTGTATTGTTGCTATCTGGATATTTTTGTTGGTGGTGTGGAGAGCAGTGGGGGAGGAATTCATTCATCTTTCTTCCTTTCTTACAATATAAAATACATTGAATGTGTCACTTAACAAGAGAATAATAAGCATACAAATGTAATAGAATACACTGGTTAAAGCAGAAAAAAGGAGAAAGACGAGGAGACTCTATAGAAAAGCAGAGCTTGTGAAATTAGGGGTCCTCATAATTAAAAAAAAAATATTAAACAACTCAATTAAATACAAGAGTTTCTAATAAAAAAAAATCAAAAAACTATAAAACTATAACAAGCATGGGGGTATAGATGGAGAAAAAAATATTTACAAAAGGGACATAACATAAGACAAGCACAAAGATAGAGAAAAAAGAAAGAAGGGACACTGAAAAGCAAGTAAACGAATGGTGTAATTCACAAAACAACAAGGGGGGGGGGAAATAGATAAGTTGGCTACAACTGAGAAGACAAAAGAAAGTCTGCAGTTCTCTAAACAGTGGTTATGCAGCAAAAAAGTAATGAACTGTTTAGATACCAAAATTAAAAAGGCAACACAGCAAATCAGAGTGTAAGTTTACGAGTCAACCAAGTAATTACTTAGTAAATATAACTTCAATTTACGCATAAAGACAGATATACTGACAGCACAGGTAATGCTTGAATCTATAGAATTCCAGAATGGGGAAAGGGAGGGATCGAATTCTGAATATTTGCCACAATGCTCTTTTGTTCGTGACAAGTCAGATGCATCGTATTCTATTTTATATACTTTAAACTATTGCATACTGTGCTTTGCTGATGGATGCCAAAACTTGCGTGCTTTCTTCACCAGTCCGTATGCATTTATAAACACATTGGGAAAGAATATAGAAAGTGTAATCCTATTAATCTTAAACATTTAGAAGAATGCCAAAAAGTCATGCACATAGGCTTATTCATTTTTTTTTTTTGCTTCTGCATTTTTGCTTTAGAACACAGACTAGTTAAATTCTACTTCTGAGAACCTTTTCTTTTAATCATTGAATAGTCATTTACAGGTGTCATCTTATATGACAAAATGGTATTTGACAGATTTGAGCAAAAAAGAAACCCTTAAAGTGCAGGAATTTCAAAAATTCACACATCAAATTCAGAGGAATGTGAGGTATTTACAGCCCCCCGGAAGGGGACTTGGGTGGTTAAGGCCTTCTTCCCCCCCCCCCCCCCCACCTCCAATCTTTGACCACTAACTGTCGATATTTAGCCCGTAAACTGTCAAGAGCAAATAAGTAATTAGTTGAGATTTGCTGTCAAGTGCTACTTAATCATTCTATAATGATTCCATTGTATTTTGATTGGGCCATAAAGTAGCACTTTGTATTCCAACAATTTGCTTTTCCGAGTTGGCGGATTATTTGCACATAGCGGCGGCAAACAAGAGATAAGGCAACCGTCCTGTGATGTTTTGTGAAATGCTCTCTGTATCATCCGAGCAATTTTTGGTCTATGCTCTACATCCTTGGATACATATCATAAAAACTATTTATAGAAGTATGCTTGCAAACCTGGTCATTATGCTTTGTTTTAGATCAAGAAAAAGTCCTCTCAAACAACAGCTCCAGATATTTTTGCAACTTTGTGGTTTTGTTTTTGTTTTATCTTTTTTTTTTTTTGAGTGAGTAAGGCATTGAAGTTGATCTCAGTTATCATACCAAAGCTGTGCAAAACCTGTATCCTCACTGATATTGATAATAACAACTGAAAGATGCTTCATGGTGGATGAAGCACCAATCTCACTGCAGATTGCACACAATGCTCTTGAATTCTTTTGCAGTGCTGAATTGGACTAAATATTTCTAATTCATTAAACTTTTTCATTAAAAAAAAGAAAGAAATTACTTTTAAAAATTCCCTCCCTCCACCCCCCCCCCCCCCAAAAAAAAAGTGCTAAAAGAAAATAGGGAACAGTCTACTATCTATTGATAAATGTCAAAGACATTTCCTTGAAAAAAATCACATTACTTGAAAGTTCCAACAATTAAAGTGTGCTCTGTGTGTGTACCTTATTGTCCATAGCATCCTAGATTGTCCATAGAACCATTCATGTACATTTGTATACCACTTTAGATGCAGCAAAGTACGGAATTTATAGGATTTAAATGAATATAAATAATGTGCAAGATTAGCACTTAAAGTCAATAGTCCCCTTTTTAATGAAAATTAAAACATGGTGATGTAATTCATATCCTGTTTCTGTTGGGAATATGATAGGTAAATCTTGTGAGTTTTGTGAGTTAATATTGACTTTTAAATCACTTTTTTTTTTACATTTGTCCTTACTGTGTGAACATATCAGGATAATTGAAAAGTGTGGATAAGAGATGACCAAATAATCAAGGTCAGACTGTATTTTGTTTCAAATGTACCGTTTGTCTCTTTGTTAATTCGAGACAGATCCATCCATGTGTTGTCATATACATTTTTCTGAGAATATAGCTTTCTGTGGCTCGTCATTTTGCTTCATATTACGGTTGATGGTTGGAGGAAGAGACTTATGATACCAGGGGAAAAAGAGAAGTAGATCCCCAACTGTAATTTCCTGGAGAGGCATTATTGCTGTCATAGATAATGCGGTGTTCAGTGCTCGAGATTTGTGATTGTTTCCAACTAAAGTAGAAACAGTTGTTGATGATGTAAACACTTTAAGTGATCTCTACTCAAGTCACTGTGGAAGACGATTTATCTACCACAGTCTTGAGAGACAGTGTCTAGAAGAGCTTGTTCTTGTTGTTGTTTGTTTTGTCAGTTTTTGTGTTTATCTGTAAATTATTTTCGTAGAGAAAATCAGAATGCAACTTTCTCGGAGTTCGATGTCAATGAAAGTAATACTGTGCAGAAATTTGCCTAGATATACACCAAGATCTTATGAAAGGTGCGTGTTTGATTCTCAGAATTGTATCAGATTTCATCAATGAGCCATCTATTGATCATGGGAGGGTGGGGGGGGGGGGGGAGAGGATGCAAACAACAAATCCAGCTAATCTCTGTGGAGTTTGTAAGCTTCCACTAATGAGGCATTTATTACGCAGCTTTATGGCAATGGGCTGTACCGCATGCGTCTATGCATGCTTCAAGACACCTGTGATTCATTAGCGTAATCGGGGTTTATCTCCTAATTTTCTTGTTGCTATAAACAGAAATGGGGGGGGGGGGATAAAGCACTGTAGTCATTCGCAAGTCATGTGTGTGTGAGTTTATCGTAAATGGCAAAATATTTCCCCAAAATCTCATAAATGAAAGCCACTTTTAAACATTAAGAGCAGTGATTAGAGAAATTATCGAATTTGTGTAATTCATTTGTATCACAAACACCCTACCATACAAACATTTTGCAATAAAGCCACAAATATTTATAAAGAGATATCACAAATTTTATCAATTAACCGTTACAGTGACGGTTTATTCTATAGAGGGTTTTTCATGAAACTATTGTTCACATTTTGAATATCTAATATTAACATTAACAAAAGTCCCTGGTCACCTCTGTACAGTAAAAAGATAAATTATGTTGGTACTCTGTATTGTGCAGTTGGTTTATCCCCCCATAATTCATTTTGTGAGTCAACAGACATCGTTCAAATTAAGGTTGGAAATTACTAAATTTTCTCTTCAGAAGTAATATGTTTCTTTCTTGTTCCATTGATATGAATCTCAGTTGCAAATTCAACCTCTTGCAAAGTTGTCTTACATGTCCCACATTTGCATTTAGGAAATATTATACTTGTGAAATAAAATTATTTGTGAGGTGAACATGAAACCTCCCTAATGAAAAAGTCTGCTTTCATGTGGTCATGTTGTCATAAGATATGAGGATGGATCAGAAATTGGCCAAGGAACAATTAGTTAAACTTATGTTTAGGATCCAGGACCTTTCCAAGGGATTAATCTTTATCTCGAAACATGACACTATTCGATTGTTCTACCTCAGTGGAGATCTGTGATACTCTCAGACCCTTGACTGCTGATTTTGTTCTGTTTTTAAACATGTCTGATGCATTATACCATTCTATACCCATATTATATAAATGAAAAATTAAATGAGCATTGATGAAGGCAACCTTCAATATACAAACTTAAAGGCAAAACATAGATCTTAGAAAGGCTTAAAATTCATCTCTCTTCATTGCAATTTTCTGGCATTACATCAGTAGGGTCTTCCAACAAACTCGTCTGGGTGATGCAATTTGCCAGAATGATTAGTTCTTTTGGAGTATTTTGACAGCAAAAGAGTATGATAATTTCTGAAGAGCCCTCCCTACTCAGTAGTGGGTTGGTAGATTGCTACGACACGATGAAGCATGCTGTAGCAATTGTATTTCCCAAGAAGCTGCACGCAAGTCACACTCATATGGCAGCTCGATGGATACTACTATGGCTTATTTCGTTGATTATTGATAATCATTTATAAATTAAACATTACATGGCAACTATGATCACATATGTCTTCAGATTACAATACTGTTGATGTATTTCTTTGTCTAATATTTTGCATTTTCATCCCAACCCAACTGAAATGGTTTTATCACATCATTATTTTATACACTTCTCATGCATATGCGCCCACTTCAGAGCAAAAATTGACAGTTTTCTGCAGGTGTAAGGAAACTATGGTTCACCTAGAAAAATTTTTCTGACTGGTTGCAGGTTGCCAAGAAACTGGGACCTGGTCACACTGTGGTGTCATGCTTGTGTGACACAGGACAGAGATACTACGCCCGCCTCTTCAACAGGACCTGGCTGCAGGAAAAAGGTCAGGGGAATCAAAAGGATTCTAGATTTGTTCATTTATTAATTTTCTTTATGGTACATGTATATCAAAGCAGATGCTGGTCAACATTGTGTGAGCCACTGATGGAGGGGGGGGGGGAGCAAAAAACACAGTTATAAAAGATACTGTGTGGTGCTGCAAATCAATGTGCACATGATTATTTGATATTTCTTTCTTGTGTTGTTTTAAGTCTATGATAAGTTAGGTGTTGGATGCAGGCATGAATAGATAAAAAAAAAAAAATAGATGAGGATATCACATTGTGTTGGTGTTGCCAAGCAAAAAATGGTTTTATCATAACAAATGATTCTTTCGTGAGAGAAAATCTTTCTATACATTATTTTAAATTGGTGATGTGACAATAAATATGATATCCAATTTGATGATATTCAGTATGGATGGTTATGACTTCTGTAAGGCCCCTTGCATTCTTTTTCTTAAAGTTATTGAGAACACATTTTCTTACCTTTTTATTCTTATGTTGTGTTACAGTGATGGCTGGGATAACTTTTTCTTTGCTTCTATTTCACTGTAACCACTCTAACCTTCTCACTTGTGCTAGACACAACTGCAGACACCTTGGGCTAATTTGCCAATCATGTCATATGCTCATAATCCTGTGTGCACACACTGTGTATTGAACCAATAGGCAGGATAACCACTAATGAATTCATTTTTCCAGGTGTCTTTCCCAGTTGCCAACCCTTTAATGCTGTTTATTCTTTATCGATAAATTTTCATACTAAACAGTAAACATGTGCCCGGATTTGTGATAGCCAGCAGTTACTTACCATTCAGCTATGTAAGGCAAGACTTAAGCTAGCTTCTGAAAAGGCTGGCCATGGGCAAACCTGACGACAAGACTAGCCATCCACACAAAAAAAAAAGCTTTCATGTAAAGAGGTTACCAATTGATTTCAAAAATGAACCTCATGATTGCTTCATATTAAAGGCACTTGGTATGTGGCCTCATTCACCCTTTGCCTACAAACTGCAATTATTTCCACAGACTTGTTCAGTTGCTACCGACACTCATTTAAGCTGTTTTCTTCCTTCTCCTTTCCATCTGTCCAGGCCTCCTGGATACACTCCCTGAAAAGTACCACGGTTACCTACACTCGTGATGACCTGGTTCCAGCCAGGAACAGTTGGAGCAGCTGCCAATCAACAAGTCTAGCATTTTTCTTTTCTTTTTAAAATGAAGATCATTCTCAGGAGATAATCAGTGATGTAATTTTATCATCATTCAATTTTCAATGGCATTGATTCTATCTCAGTCTGCAATTCCTACATCTTGCATGGTATTTCAGCGAAAGATTACCCAAGGTGGAAATAGACAATACAGAATAAAAAAGAACAAACAAATAAACCAGGGATTGACATAGTACATAAGAGCAAAATTCACATCAAATGATAATGTCATTGTCATGGAAATTTCCTCTTAATTGAAAGGGTGGGAACTTGGATGACAGGAAAAGTGTGATTTGGAGTCCCTGGCTATCAAAAGCTGGGATCTGTATTCCAGTCATGTTGAAGACCAGTTGCCTTGAATCGAGACTTTGGCAAATGGCAGATCTCTAGGTCAGTATCACACAAAAGAAACCAAAAGACGCAAGATGCCTTTCATTATACATAAAATGTGTTTGTATGTGATGGTGCTACTGCATTCTGGGAAGTGCATTTTTGTATAGTGTGTAAGCTCTGTCCTGCCTTGGGAAGAGTACGGAGGGAAACTTCTACAGGAGAAGTGATCATTGATTTGATTTTTTAAAGGCATCTCTGACAGTTTGTTATCATTATTCTCATGGTTGTCATGGAAACAAGCTTGTGCACTGAAAACCTCACTTAATGACATACAGCCACATTCAACAGTATGTTGGCGCTTTAATAAAGATAAAAGTAACAATACTTGCCAAATTTATTTAGGGTGGCTAAGTGGTTATCATTCATTTTGAATCAGGGGCACACAAAATAATCCATGATGACGGTTTAGACAGAATCAATGATTTTCAATTTACTGCTCTTTTGTAAACTGAGGAGATGATTTGACACAATCATGGACAATTTGATATCATTAGTCATTGTTGGTGTGAATGTGGTAGGTGAACTTAGTAACTGTGTGGCAAATTTATGTATGTTCTCTATGTGAGTCTCTGTGCCCTATAGAGACTCACTTCAAATCCTATCAATGCATTCTACTCAGAAACGGGATGGAACTTTGGTGATGGTTTGCACTTTTTGTGTTGTGTGAAGTTATGAAAAGGCGATAGAAATAAAATATGCAACGGAAGAAAAGTGAGAAACACAAAAGGAGAAAGACTGGATCAGTAAATAGTTATGTGAAAGAAACCGACAGAGAGTCGTAGGAAATAAACTACTGTATATCAAATTTGTTACTGTCTCCTTCAACCAAGTGCCTCTTCATGCACGCAGCTATAACTGTTAATAAACAGTCAGAAGAGGGCGCTGTTTAGCTTCAGTGGACTTGTTTGTGTGCTGTGTCACCCCTGTGTGAATCGTCAGGCAAAATCGAACATTTTCTGATTCCATCAGACACTGACTAATTCTTTATTTGATCTATTTGTGGCGTCTTTTACTCCAGTGTCACATGGTAGAGCCGCCGAGTAGAAGAGAGCTGCAGTCCGTAATTTCGGGTGTCTTTATGCTGCGCGTGTGCTAACGCCATTGACTTGACAATTCCGCCCAGCGTATTGAGTGTGGTTATGAGTACATAGCAATCTTATCTTTTACTGTGCCTCGTTTGATTCACTAGAAAGACGAAGATTCACGTCAAATTCTTGGTTATCATTGATGTAATGATTATACATTGCTTAGCGAATGGTGACATCAGGGCGGCTGGATAAAGATGGTGGGCTTTCAAGTAATGTGGTTAACTGTTTTGATCACAGGTTAGCGCCTCATGTGCCAAAGACTTGATGAATTGCGTGAATTAAGTTCATTGTCTAATGCATCGATGATGATTTCGGAAAGACGGCAAGTCTGGTTTGGAGAGATTTGACAGTGCTCATTTAAGCATCTTCCTTCATCATTATACAATGTATACTGGGCCAGACTGTCGGCCCGTGGGTTGTGGTTTGTTTGCGGTTACAGCTGTGCCTGTGGATTAGAGTGCTATGGCACGCGCTGTTATGCGGTTTTTTTTTTTTTTGTTTGTTTGTTTTTTTTTTTATTCACAACGCCACGAACTGTAGTGTTTAGTCACGCAATCATTTTTTTAGGTATCATTTAATATATGTTTCCCCCTTTTTTTGTAAGTAATTTTTCCTTTGGGTGTCAAGGAATTACTCATCACTTTTACTTAATGCTTTTAACCATGGCAAAACTATAGGTCTCTTTCAGATGATTTCTGTTGTTTTTATTGATAATTTGTATTATGCTGGGTTTTTTTTAATGGCTAATCTAGTGCGGTATGTTGCCAAAATGTAAAACGTGGGTGTTTTTATGACGCATTTATGCCTTTTTCTTTTCTCTGACAATCATAGGATGATGATGATAGTTTTGTTTGCTGGATTTCGAAAAATCCGTTTTCACGATTCCTTCACTGCAATAATGGTGAATGGTTAGTGTAGAATGTTTGGGAAGACTAGTTCTCAGGACCAGTTGGATGATTTAATGAGTTTCTGTGTTTGATGTTCAGTGGTTCATAGGATCTATTACTTCTGTCATTAAAGTCGTTTTAAAGGAATTTTAGTGTGTTTTTTTTTCCTTTAACAATCCTTTAATTTGTTTCAAGGTGAGGGGTATACATCGTAACTCAGTATGTTTACGTTCGCATCTATCATATTGTTATCAAAGCGTTACAATTAACTGTCAAATGAATATATATTTTCAAATAAACGTAGTAGATGATCATTCTGCAGCGTATCAGTGTATCTGTTGTTGTTGTTGTTGTTGTTGTTGTTGTATTCATGGAATGGCCGACGCGAAACCTATTGTTGATGGATAACATAAGACAATGCTGTTGTATGTGATAAAAAGAAAGGTAATGTTCACAATAATATGACGTAATTTTATGCAATAACATGGGATGGCTTTCTTATGCAGTATTGTGAAGTTGTATGTGTTTGGGTTTTTTTTTTTCGACTAAAGTTTCAATTTGAGCTAAAGGACTTACACTATGCAATTTGCACTATCGTTCTTTTTCTGCAATGCTCATAAAAGTAAACTTCTGCTGTGATAAAGATTTTGTATGAAATGCGTTCGGCCATGGCAGTGATGTAATGGTCATTACTATTATCATTGTTGTTGATACTGCTGCTGCTGCGGCTACTACTGCTACTATCACAAATACATGCTCTAAGCTTCTATTAGTGTTACTGCCACCAATTCAGCTGTTATTAATCACTATATTTAAATGTAATTAACTTGTGCGAGTTTTGATGGTTTGAACTTTATTGAATTACGAAGGGAATTTGACCGTGGTAGGTCAGAAAGTACAGTGCTACTGTAATTCCCATTATATTTAAATATTAGAAAGGAGTTCATTGTACAAGAAAGCGGCAACATGTGTATAATTTTCTTCTATATTCCGTCCTTGGACGGGGTTCATCAGGACACTTAATTGACTATCGTGATCTGTCGTTCCTGCTCTTCGTGATTTCATGTGTCAGCTTTGTTTATCATCGGTTCCAATTAGGTTGGTACTTAATCAGGTTGAATAATTATTTATAACCAAGCACACAGCATTGATATGCAACACGCTCTTCGTGACTTAAGTGTCAGCTTAGTCAGTGTACTGATTATGTGTATGTGTTCATATAATACTGAGACATTGATTTAGCCTCTCGTATACTTGTTCTGTTATACGATGTACATTATCATCCACATCGGCAGCAACGTACTACACAAGGATAGTAATGTTAACGCTCTCACGCCCTCAACGGCTATACTTCTGCTGACAGATCCTCCTCCTCCCGATCCCTCCTCGGTCAAAGCTTGTCCCGAGGGTGGCTCAGGTGGTTGTCGGGGGGACAAATGCCCAGAATCCGCAGATTCTCGCGGATTTACAACTACAGCTGGGGCACCGACATTACTTCATCTTATGTGTGTGTGTTTGTTTGTTTGTTTTTTTCTTTCTTTCTTTAAGGGAGGGGGATGCATAGGGTGAGAGGAGGCGGCGATTTTGCAGCATTCATGAAACACACACGTGCAAAATATCAATGTACTTGAACGGGTCTCTAATCTCATCCGGTGAATTCCTAATTAAGCACCAACCATCTTCACTCTAACACGAGAAGTCTGAGCAAAACAGAAATATTTATAGTTTATAGGACCTACTCTCTATGGCAATAAGTGAACTCGATGTGTCTCCCTTCCCCCTCTCTATCTATCTATCTATCTATCTATCCATCTATCTATCTATCTATCTATTATCTATCTATCTATCTATCTACCTATCTGTCTATCTATCTCCTTATCTCTATACAGTTCGAGCGAGAGAGCTGGAGACGTTTTTATAGACTTTTTTCCCTTTATACGATCTTCACACGCACAACCATCCGAATGAATCAAATTTATGAGCAGTTAGCAGTGTTGTTGTTATTGTTTTTAAGCTTAATAAAGCCGAGAAAGCACGTACGTATCATCCTATTGTGAAAAATTACGTTCTCTTCTCCTGACTCTGTACTATGTGAAAATATTGTGAAACATTGTAAAATACACAAGGATTAGACCGTTCCCTCCAGATAACAGTATTGTCTTTCTTCATGAGTATGTGAGAATGTAATAATGATCGTCATTTCAGTGTGTTGAATAGCAACTCATGATTATGTTTTGTTTCAACCAAAATCTACAAATATCAAAATCAAAATTTTTATGCTCATAATTCAACCAATAAAGAATTATATCAACCGAGTTTTATAGCACATCAAATAGTCTAACAAAAACTTCCATTTTCTCTCCAAATTTCTAGCCCTCCATACTGGATTTTTAGGGTTTTTTTTTATTGAATCCATTCCATCATTTCAAAACTCAATAAACTAATATCTTCAACCAAAACCATTTTTTTAACTCTTCTCCCGTTGTAATTTACAAAAAGATATGATGGAGTGACTGTCACTTTGTATATGAAATTTGGTAGACGTACACGATACAAAGTGCATATGGTAATTTATTCAATATTTGTTTTCACAATGTTTAAAAATGTGTAAATTTGTTATTTAGATTTTGTACAATAAGTTGCTGCTTGAACTGAATCACCACACAATTTAAAGCACCATTTCTGATCTCTTAAAAATATATGGACCAAATTCCACATTGATTTACTAATCTCACGGTAATGAAAGAAATCTATAATATCTTTCAAGTCGTCTTTTTTGGACAAAACGAACTGCTATCATTACTGATTGTCTTCATCTTTAATATAGCCTTCATACATGCAAACTTACTTCCACTTCTTCATGAATCGGTAGTTCGTCGCTATTATCCCTTTGTCAGAGGCTCCCTCTATGAGTCAAAACCAATTAGCTACCATTCCTCTGACAAGAATCCATCTGCTTTTAAGACATGAAATGCTTTGTTTTATATTCCAATGATATAGGTTGATGATATACATTCAACTTTCTACTGTTAGGGCAGTAAAGTAACGATCAGCCATTACCAAATTGGTTGTTTTTCTTGTCATTTCACCTAGTCTTACAATAAATCTGACAATTTCAGTCTCTGAAACTCGTTCGGTACCTCATTTCCCCCAACTTTAGCACCTGAGAAATGTTCAAAGTAACGCAAAACACATATCCATGATTTTAAGCTACCATTTAGTAGGTTTGCTTAGATTTGCAACTAAAAATGAAAACATTAGTTTCTCCTAAGTCTTTTTTCTTAAATTATTATTTTTGTAATAATTCTTGCAACCTTTCAGCATGTTTTTGTGAAGAGACGTAAACTAGCCAAGAACACTGTAAGGTAAGTTAATGTTGCCGAAATTCAAACGAGTACAAATACAATCTAGATTTACTCTGAGTATAATTCAAACGTCAGGATTTATTCGACACTGAAAATTGTCCTTGAAGCGGGATACCATGGAATGGTCCTTTTGAATGCCTGATTGTGTTTGATAACATATAGCTAACTTGCAACCACTTTGAATGCCTTCGACTGTCAAAGCCGATCGTGTCCAAAACAGAAGTTGTGTATGTGTGACAGGTGACTAACCAGTTCTTAACCATTTTGTGTTTTGTTTGGGAAATTCATGGGAAAGAAATCGCATACCATTTGAAAGCTCTGGGATGGAAAATGTACTGATTCCAAAAATAGAAAATCGATATTTGGCGACTTCTTTGAGTTGACGGCCGGGTAACAGGCAGACATTTGCTGCCATACTCAATACTCATAACATAGCATCATGCATGGTGATAAGTTACAGATATATAAACACCACTGATGAAACTCTACATGCACATCACTCTCTATCGAAACGCCTACACTGATATTTTTATCACACTAAATTCTATTTGTAGGCGATTATTTGAATACGTGGCTAACCGCAATTTACCCCGTTTTCCAGGCATTATTGACAAGCTTTCAGCCGGCTTACCAGCTTCATATCCGCCAGATTTCTGGAGAAGTGATAATAATATACTCGTATCCTTCAGGCGACGCTGAACTTCAGAAGATTGAAATTGTGTTTCGGTTTCGCCAGGAGGAAAACAAAATCTCATGTAGGCGTTACTGTCGTATTTGATGGAAGAAGCCTTTGATATTTTTTTGACACTTTATAACTCATTTGAATTTCATATGGCGTTGTTATTGTAAAGCTTAGCCAGGATCATGACAATTGCAAATTATGGATTGATTATATCATGTTATATGTGTGTATGTATGTATGTTTTCATGCAGGGCTCAAGATTAGCGGTGGCCCGCGACCAATGAAATTTGATGTTGGGCAACCAGATTTTTCTTTACGAGAGACGGCAATTACTTTATAGTACATGTTCAACTATACAGGCAAGCCTTGCTTGGACGAAATTCTTTGCAGCGCAATTCAAACTTCGAGTTTTTAGTCTTTGGCGAATAATAATTACTTTCAACGCTCGGCGCCGTTCCCCTGCTCCAGGATCAACTGAGGAATTAGTGTTTATAAAGCAGATAACTATTGTAAAAGGTGAATTCAGCACACTCGCATCCCTGAAGTACTTATCAGGTCCGCTAGAGGGGTGGAAATGGTTCTATCATGAGAAGTATATTACAGCTGCTCCCACAAGTTACAAGCACTTAATACCTTTTATTGCACTTTACATAAAGGGAGCAGCTAGATTATCATCGATACAGACAGAAAACAAGCTAACAAGAACACAAAGAGAAGACAAAAATAAAATGCATTTATATAAACTAATTGGATAGTGGTTTTTGTTGTCTGTTAGTTGCTACATTTTTATTCAGTTTCATCTACATGCCCACAGCAAGGTGTGTCGGCTCCTTGCAGGAGCTCGCTCGCCCGCCTGGTGTCGGGTGGATAGCAAGTGGAGCAGATGCCTATCGTCATCACGCGGGATGAAATGACGTATAGTTGCCATGGCAATAAGATGTCTGCCGGCAAGTCGCGATGCGTGTGTGTCACGCTTTGGGGAGTCCAGAGCCGATTCGATCGGT
Organism: Diadema setosum; assembly: GCF_964275005.1. Taxonomy (NCBI): domain Eukaryota; kingdom Metazoa; phylum Echinodermata; class Echinoidea; order Diadematoida; family Diadematidae; genus Diadema; species Diadema setosum. Next base: position 12,794,593 of record NC_092685.1, on the reverse strand, counting down.
TGCTTCCATCAGTTCCATGCCGCGTAGTCTCGCCGTGGAGACTACAAAGGAAGCGGCCTTCCCCACCAGGCCTTCTCAAGACTCTTACAGTTTCCTCTTGTTCTTATCTCAAGAAAAATGGTGTCCAGCATCAAAACAACTCCGGCAAAAATTAAGGTGCCTGACTCGTGTAAGTAAACAGGTGGAAGAAATCCATGAGTGTTGATTTTCCATTGGAAAAAAAAAATGAAGTTGGCAATGTCTTATCGGCTCACATTGATTTCATGCAATATTAATTTTATGGTAATATTGATATAACCCACGTAATGCATTTTTTAAAATGAACTTGACATAGGTCGAAGGATTTTGCAAATGGTCAATTCAAAACACCATGATGAAATTATATTCAATTGAGCTTTTATTTCCATCCAACAGAAAAGTAATACAAATACAGATACAAATACATTCTACCATTATGAACCAATAAGTTTTTGTATCTAAAAAAAAAAAAAAAAAAAAAAGTTCTTCAGACAGAGAGTATACAGTGTAGCTGATACACGTAGTATATGGTGCAGCAATCTTTTCATCTGTAGCGAACGTCTTTATTTGTGTCTTTTTCAGACAGATGAACAGATTTTGCTTTAGGAGGGAGATGTTATTCATTTCATTTCATTTCATTTTATTTCATTCCAAACCATATTTAAAGTGCAATATAACAATTACATAATATATACATGCATAATCAAATGCAGCTCATTTGTTTATAATGAGGAAAACGTAGTTTAAGAGAATGCAATCATGATCGGCAAACTGTAACTGAATTGTATCAAGGGAAAGTTGCCGGAAATGGAGGGAACTGCTGAAAAGCCTGGCTTGTAGAACGCAGTCCCTTCATGAGTAGAAACTAATAGTAATGGGCAGACGCAACTATAAGGCAAATTGTCTGAGAAACAGGGAAAACAAAACAGATCATACGCACACAACTGCACTCAAAGACAGAAACAAAGCAACTCTCTGGTGAGAAAGATACGCATTGAAAGAATATACAGAAGATCAAAGTGGACAGGAAAAGGGGCAAAGGAAGATGAGTTCAAGGGTCAATTCATACGACCTTGTCAAGGTATGACTAGTGTTAAATATATATATATATATATATATATATATATATATATATATGTTCATAGTTTATTGCATTCAATGAGGCTATTCTTGTTTGGTTCTATTTGTCAATATTGTTTTTTCATTTTGAAATATTGGGCCTTAGGCAGTGACGCTATAGAGGCTTCTCTCACACAGCTACGAAGTTTGGAGTTATGAGACTATATCAGCGAACGCCTGTTAAACTGAGAAAATGAGCACAATAACAAATCAAATCCGCTTAGAAATTTACACAAATCACACCCTCCTATACGCGTGCACTCCGCACTCACGCGGCCATATCAAAAGCAAAATGCATCAGTATGTGCAATGTGTAAATGTTATTTGTTTGCTACAATTTTTAGTGATCTTTATAGCTAAGATATAGATATCGGAGAACAGGAATCAAAATGGTTATTGCATTCCTCTGAAAGGGATAACAATGTCACGAATTTTAAGCATGCTTGCATTATGAGTTTACATTGGCTTTAAAGGGTGTTTGGGTGTTATATTTTAATAAATAGCACCTGATCTTGAATGCACTAAACTAGATTATGATATTATACGTTATAAAACCCTAATTAACCCAAGACCAGTTTACAGTATAAAAGCAAACAGTGTACTCATAACAAGATATAATTGGTCGAGTTGGTACCATATGACATCCATTGATTTCGTTCTAGTTCACGATCGTGAGTCATAGATGCTCTGATTCTGTAGCATTGGGAATCCCGTGTTAAACAAATAGTATGTTTCACATCAATGGTATGAATTATTATCTTTAAAAAAAGATTGTAAGATTGTAATCTCTCGTTCACTTTCCTGGCCAGCATACACTTCAAATGCATATTATTGACCGTGCAGTTCTATGTCACTTCCACCTTTGGCCTCAGCGAAACAAAACTGTTCTTGGGCTAAGTAGGTATTTGCCGTGAGTATCATAGTCTAGTACAGTGCATTCTAAATCATTGCCCAATTTAATTATGAAATACATACGTTAGTGTGCGTGTGTATGTATGCATTGTGTGTGCGTGTGTACACGGTGAATGCATGCACAAGTTGATTCATAACATGTTCGATATCACTTCAGGTGGATCAAAATATCTTACAGACTTGAGGCAAGGAGAAGTTAGTATTATCAAGAGCACGTACGTGGGATGCAATATGATTGAATAATTATCTTAAAAATACCTTCATATATTTTTCAAGGCCTACGATATCAATCTAAAGGATAAAAACGATTTATCTGCGAGGTTGTACTGCTTGAGGTTGTGTGCCTGATCAAAATAACAAGTAATCATAAGGAGAGAAACACAGAGCTTAATTTGTTTGTAAAGCGTGGAATGAATTATATCCAACATCTCTGCTGTTTGCCCCCAAATTATGTTACAGTTATTCATGGGTAGTGATAACAGCTTGTGTTAAAGGGATGGTATAGTTTTGGTTGAGATGAGGCTTCAGGCTTCAATTTTTGTGTATGTGAGATAATAAGAAACCTATGAAAATATGAAAGAGCGTGTTTAAGTCTACGGGGGATTCAAAGTTTATTGAATGGAAATTGGTTTTGAAATGGCTGAGATATCAAAAACAAAAGGATCCAAAATGAAAAGGTGGGACTCATCTTTCATTAGGATCTCTTTATTTAACTCTGTTTTTAGATATCTCAGCCACTTCCAAACCGATTTTCATGAAATAAACTTTGAATTCCTCTTAGAATATTGTGTGCTCTGTGACATTCCATAATTAATTTCTTAGTATCTCGCAAAAAGTTAAGAGCTCAATCCTCATCCTAACCAACACTATCATCACTTTAAGTTTTTTTTTTAAGTATTCCAATCAAATATTGGCCGAAGTTTACATTGCATATTCTTCCCTCAAGAAATTAAATGCTCTTGAAAGAAATCCTTGTTTGTAAATATCTAACGCATTTTCGAAGAAAAAACCCCAAAGATCCCAACTAGTAACAGAAGAAAAAAATAATAATCTCAAGCAACAACAACAACAACGACGACAACAAACATACAACCTCTGTCTTGGCACGCCAGACTCTCATGCTTGCATTTTTGCATTCATGTTTTAAAAAAGTAAAAGTTTAATATGTTTAATCAGATTTGTTTTAATTCCCTATCTTCAAAATAATCAAGACATTGTAGGAATTATGTATATCACTTGTATAGTCATGTATATATATATATATATATATATATATATATATGACTATATAGTTAAGTGATATGCATAATTCCTACAATATCTAGATTATTCTGATCGATAGGGAATTGAAACTGAATAAATAATGAAGGAGCTACACTGGTGCTGTACACGGTCGGGACCCCTTCTCGCACTCTCTCTCTCTCTCTCTCTCTATTATATATATTATATATATATATATATATATATATATATATATATATATGTTGATAAGGTAGTCCACGTGTTGGCGAGATAAAATGATAAGTAACAAAGCTGCAACAAAGTTCATGCTGTATTCACCAACGGTTTATTTCTTCACACAAATTTTCGAGCGTCTCGCCGCCCTTTCTCAACACTTGAGAAAGGGCGGCGAGACGCTCGAAAATTTGTGTGAAGAAATAAATCGTTGGTGAATACAGCATGAACTTTGTTGCAGCTTTGTTACTTATATATATATAACAATAATAATTTAGATAAGACATGTACATGTATATGATTTTTGTCAGTGTTTATGGCTGAAGCCACTGCAGAGGCCATATTATATTCTTAGATTGTAATTCTCATATTTACCCTTCCTTAATTAAACGCCTGACCTTATCTGTTATTAAGAAATAAGTGCCGTGTTTGAAATAAAGAGGGGATTAACCAGTGAGCTAAACAATCCATTTTGAATAATATTTCATGTTCCAATTATATTCAAGTCATGTGATTTTTTTTTAGCCTTTTGGTTTCATAGTTATTTCAAACATGTTATTTCTTTTTCAACTAGATAAATTCAGGTTTTAAGGAAAAGAACAGGATCTGTATAGCGGCAATCATTCCAAACAATTCTTAGATCTGATCGCGATAACACAAGTAGCAGATGGTCTCAAGTGTGATAGTGTAAAATTTCGCCTTTAAGATGAAAAATGAGATTTGCCATGGCGAAGTGGGCGTCTTTCATCGAAGCCAGAGGTTTGTGCATTGAAGAAAAAAAATACGAGCACACAGTACTTCAGTGTTTGTTTGTTTGTTTGCTTTTATTTCTGCATTCAATCAAATACAATTTGAATGCAAACTTCAAAAAGTACAAAGACAAAGAATAACAAGTGCAGTGAAATAAATCGATAACAGTACATAAATAGATTCACATAGGTGATTGCATTGAGCAATGTTGATACACAGAAACATGAAATAAAATATACAGTATTTTTCAGTAAACAACAGAGATAATTGAATGCAGGAGACCACCATCATAAGCGATTAAGCTTGAAATGGATGGAGGCCTCATAAAATGACTATCCAACGACATAACTCTCTTGGAGGAAGGTGATCAGGTGAGTGCAGTGCAGTTGCAGGTGAGAGTGCAAGATGCAGTTGAAGGAAGAAAATAGAGATTGACAATAAGATGACAATCTATACTATAAATATTTGTTAGCTCAATTGGTTTGGAGAATATAATTGTATCAAATATCGTTTAAGTGAAGCTTTCAAAGAATAAATACTTGAACAAGACTTTATATTATCCGGGAGATTATTCCAAATATCCGGACCCGAATATCTTATAGATTTATGTGTCACTAATAATTTGGGATTCAAAAGGTGGAAATTTCTACATATACGAGTAGGGTACGAATGGACAGAAGTATTGAACCTAAACATGTTATCAAACGATGATGGAAGTTGATGATGTATATATTTGAACATAATTACTGCTACTTGAATAATATTCAAATCAAAAACCTTCAATGTTTTAAGCTCATGAAATAAAGAATCAGTATGAGCCAGAAAATGCGATCCTGTACAAATACGTATAACTTTCTTTTGTAATTTAAATATAGAATTTATTTTGGTAGAGCCGCAAGTACCCCATACAACATTGCAATAACTTATATATGGGAGAATTAAGGAATTATATAATAGAAATAAAGTTGAACGAGGAAGAAAGAACTTCAGCTTGGAAATTATCCCTATATTTCTAGAAATACACGTTGTAACATGATGTAAATGCTCATTCCAAGTCAAACTTTCATCTATATACACTCCTAGAAATTTTGAATTCATTTTCTTTTCTAATGGGATATCATCAATGTTAATATGTATCAACGTATCTTCATTATGAGAATGAAGTTTGAAATGAATAAAATGAGTCTTTTTTATATTCAAAGAAAGTTTATTAGACTTAAACCAATTTGATACTTTACTAATTTCAATATTTAGAGTGTCATTTAAAATCTTAAGATCTTTATGAGAATAAAATATATTCGTATCGTCAGCAAATAGAACAAAAGAGAGAAGAGAAGATGTATTTATAATATCATTAACATAAAGAAGGAATAATAATGGGCCTAGAATTGAGCCTTGAGGAACACCACATTTAATTAAAAGGGGGTCAGATTCACAACCATTAACAATAACATATTGTCTTCTATTAGTTAGATAATCTTTAAGCCATAAATGTGCTTGTCCTCGAATACCATAATGACTAAGTTTCGTGAGTAAAATAGAATGATCAAGAGTATCGAATGCTTTACTCAAATCACAAAATATACCTGCAACATGTTCTTTGTTTGCAAAAGCACTCGTAATTTTGTCATAGATTTGTATTAGTGCTAAATCAGTTGAATAATTTTTTCTGAAACCATATTGATTGGGAATAAGTAAATCATACTTATTAATAAATTGAAGAAGTCTATTATAAACAATTTTTTCTAAGATTTTGGATATACTAGGCAATAAAGAAATAGGACGATAATTGCTAATTTCATGAGGATCATCTTTTTTATGTACAGGATTCACTTTCGCTATTTTCAGCAGATCAGGGAAAATACCTTGTGATAAAGAAAGATTAAATATATAACTTAACGGTTCTGCGAGTGGATAAATTATTTCTTTCAATAACATCATACTTATTTTATCAGAACCACAAGATTTAGAGCTATTTAAAGATTTAGTGATACTAATGATTTCACTGGGACTTGTTGGATTAAGATAAATAGACTCTTGATTTTGGTCAAAAAGATAATCTGTAAAATGAGCAGAAGTATTGCTAATTTTAGTAGCAAGTTCCGGACCGATATTAACGAAAAATGAGTTAAATGAATTAGCATACATATTGGGATCATTTATTTTAATACCGTTTAATGTGATATCATCCGTTGGCGGAGAATCAGGCTTTTTACCTAGGACCTCTTTAATAATTTTCCATGTTGCATTAATATTCGAAGAAACCTTTTTCATTCTGTCAGAAAAATATAATCTGCGGGATAAACGAATCAATTTTGTCAATTTATTTCGATAAACTTTATACATATTCAAATTAAATTCAGTTGGGTTACGAACGTGTAACTTATACAAAAAATTACGAGTTTTTATGGATTTCAAAATACCTTTTGTAATCCAAGGATTTCTAGGTTTATTTCGGTTAATTTTTATTCTGCATAAAGGAATATTATTTTCATAATAATATAATAATTTATCGTTAAAACATTTATATGCCAAATTAACATTGTTAATACTATAAATATCTGTCCATTCCTCTAAAAATAAATTCTGTTTCAATAATTCCACATTACGTTTTGACTCTTTATAATACCATATTTTATCATGTAATTTATTACGACCCACTTTACATTCACAAATTGAAAATATTGGTAAATGATCAGAAACTTCAGAACATAATATACCCCCCATAATTGTATTATTATACACATTCGAAAATATATTATCAATCTGAGTTGACGAGTGTGGATTTATCCTGGTGGGTTTATTGATAATTGACATAAACCCATATGAATACATTAAATGCATAAAATTAAGGGAATTATTGTTATCGGATGTGGGCGAAAAGTTAATGTTGAAATCACCAAAAATAAAAACATGTTTACTTTCATTACCTATCTTATGGAGATATAAATCCAATTCATCACAAAATAATTCACAATTCAGATCAGGAGGTCGATAGATTAAACCTATAATAACATTTTTAGAGATTGGGTTCTCAATTTCAATAAATAACGTTTCTGCATATCTTAACGTGATTTCAGAACGGATTTTGAACTGTAAATTTTGCGCAATATAAAACGCAACACCGCCACCCCTTTTTCCTTGTCGATCAGCCCTAACTAATTTATGATTGGGTAAATTAAAGATATCTGGGGAGTTTTGATGTAACCAAGTTTCACTTATTCCAATAACAGAAAATTCAAAATTGTTTAAAGAGTGCAAAAGATTTTCCAAATATTCAAAATTTTTATTTTTTTTTATTTTTATTTTTTTTTTTTGTGTTGTTGTTGTTGTTGTTGTTGTTGTTGTTTTTTACAACATCTCGGACATTACAGGCGTGAGTCAAACCATGCAAGGCTTCAATGCAGCAAAAAATAATTTTGTTCTATAAACAATAACTTAAGGCGACTGGGAAAGTGAGCGTTTGATAAAGACCCTTCGGAAGATTAAAAGCGCATGATTTGTAACGTTAGCATACATGCAAGTTCATGCTATATATTCAGTAAAAGATAATGTCAATGCGATGAGCAGAGGACCACCGGACAGCAGAAAAACTTTACATATATTATATGTATATATATATATATATATATATATATATATATATATAATTATACTGTATATATATTATTATGTGCCTGTAAAGTTGCATACAACTTTCAAGCTACAACTTTTAACTTGTTAAATTCAATTCGTTAAAAAAAAGCAAAGGACACAATTATCCTTGCCCACAACATTTTGAGCAATACATCTAATTACTTCCAAATTTATTTCCCAACAGTATCTGGTCGTTGCACCTTTCATTTCCCCTTACTTTTCTTCATGTTTCGTTTGTTTCCTTCTTCATTCTCAGATATTTTTTTTTTCTTATTCAAGAGGACTTCAGCCTGAATATCATTATGAAATCAAGATAATCATCAGATCCGTCTAATGTTATCAAGTCACGTTCATTCTTGACTAAACATACAGGTTAATATTTTGAATACAATGTGCATGTGTTGTAGACGGGGACGTGAAAAAATAATAATGATATTGCATGAGATGACTGTTTCCTTTTCATGATGATGCAAGTGAACAAGTGTTCCTCTTAAAAATAATAAATGATTTTCTTTGGCAATAATTTGATTGTCTCATTAGTGAAAGGTTACTATAATCATATTACTCGGAATGACGAACATTTTGCTCACAAATCTTAACGATTGACAAGATGATCCGTCACACATTTTATGTTTATCTCTTTTTTCGTCCTAGGCAAGTTAATCAGAGAGTCTTTTATATGAATGCTGGTGTGTGAAACGGCACAATTTTTGATAGATTACTGAGTTCAGTAAGATGGTCCCCAAGATTAAAAAAAAAAAAAGCATAATGAAAGTTCAAGCAGAATTGACCAACGAAGTGCGTACTCTGTATAGTACGTGTGTGTGCCTAGCTGCGTATGTCTTTACTGAATTCAAAAATTGTAGTACATGTATTTACCGTTAGTCTACTGCACTCTTTACAATTCGTAATCATTCCTTTAAGGCAGAAACTATCGGTTTGATGAATAACTTCAGAACTCTTATTCTGTTACAAAATCCTTATCATTCCTGACTTCAAAATGACTGAATTGTATGTGACTCAATTCTAGTCATCTCTTAATTGTAAAGAATTAATATTCAGAATACGTTGCCATGGGGTGGAATAGAGATTTTTTAAGATCAGTGTCCCTCTCCCTCGCTGGTGACGTCAGCATCAATGAATTGACCTCAAAAAGGTGCAGTGGGCAACCAGCCCACACGAAATGTAGGCAATTCCGACCTTATATTCTTGTTCTATAAAAACAGTGTTGATGCTGACTAATATTCATGAAGAATTCATGCGCTGGAGTATTTGAGAGAAAGAGAGAAGGTTTTCAGAAAAACGGAGCACCACCATCATTTCGTTGAATTTTGTACATCATTTTGTGTTTACAACTAACGGAGTGCTCATTAAATCGTAATTGACATTGGAGTCAATAATATATTCCAATATTGGCTGATGAGGTCATAAAAGACGAGATAATGTTGATTATAGTCTAACATATGTTACTGTCTACGAATGCAATAGATAAGAACATGACTGCGAAAAACGACAGCCCTCGTCGCAAAGAAGTAATTGATTTGTTTTTCACGCGCTTGCAGAGCAATGGTGTGTCCTTTCAGTTAAATATCACTGTTTTTCCTATTTTCGGTGATTCTTTCTTTTGAGTGAGATCCATCACTGACGTGTCTCCACAGGCAAGCGGGCATCAACCACGCATCTCAAATGGCCCTTCGCACACGGTTCATAAGATCCATGTTAAATAGCGGCAACGTGCCTGATGCAGGAGTGATGGATGTTGAAAACGAGGAAGAAAAAATGGCGCTCTCGAGGAACGTAGCACTAGGTTTCAGCCAATAAAAGCGCCTCAACCACTTGCATCTCATTAGCGTGTGCGGGGATGGTCCAGTAATATCGATCAGTGAGAAATGCGGTTCGTCCGTTGGCAATGTGAACTGCTGAGCATATTGTAAGAGATGGTGTGTGTGTGTGTGAGAGTGTGTGTGCACCATACGTGTGTGTGTGTGACATTGTACTTTGTGTGCGCGCGTGTATACCGTTGATGTCCATCTTGCTGCAGTATGCGGCGGCAACCTGTGCGACGAATTAGAAGCTGGGATGCGAGCCACCAATGCATTGCAAAGAAGACGAAGACGACGTGACAGGATAGAACAAATCCGCATGCATTGCGAAAGGATTCTTCTACGTCTTAGGAAGAAAGGAACACAAGAGGAGACCAATTTTTATTGAAAAGAGCAACAGCGAAAAATAGAAAGAAACACCTAAAGGGAAGGGAGGATTATCGACAAAACACTTGCTCCGCCGGTGGCTGGATGATGGTTGGAGTTATGACATGGGGACGAGGGCTATGTTTTGGCGCCTTTTTCCTCCTGGCCGCTGTCGTCTGTGCATCAGGCAGCGATAAGCACTACACAAACAGCTTCGTGATCGAGGTGCAAGATGGCGACAGTGCACATTCCGTCGCCAAAAGGCATAACCTTGAGTACCTTGGACAGGTTAGTCTGAAATATCTTAGTATCTCTCTTCGTTAAAGGAAACGAAAAGATATGTATTTTCCATGAACAAAAATGATGGTTAATTTCGGAAAAAGTAAGCTCGTAACAGCTTCAATCGTAGCAGCTGTCAGGGGCAATGGAACAGCTTGTAGAGGCAATATACCAACTTCGATGACGTAGGTTTCTGGTCTAGTGAAGCTATGCGCATCAGTGTAAGTATGATTACTTCACTCTTGGCAATTAAGGTTTATATCAAATCATAATAGCTACCATTCCCTAGAACAGTAAACAACTAACTTTGAAAAGAGGAAGTAACGCTATAAGATACTTTATGAAGCCTTTTCAAGATGAGATGCACAGAATGAAAAGGAACAATTATCCTTAAAGGGGGGGGGGGGCAAGGGGTGTTTAGCTCCGCTCTAATCCCATAGTACAAAACTGATACACGAATTGTTGGTCTTGAGGATTCACCACAAGAAAGACGGATATGCATAAATATGCTTACCTGAATTATATTCTAGGCAGAGTAGCATAAACTCTCTAGTAAAGTGAAAAAAGTAAACAAATTCTTGTTAAACCCAGATCACATCGCTCAGTTTGGAACAACAGTACTGAATGTGTCGTTCGTTAGCATTTTGATCTTTTTGGAAATGGTGGTAAGTAATATGATATTCTACGGAAACATGTTAATAATCCCGAATGAGTTCATTTGCTACGAGATGGTTGTTTTATACTACATTTTGCAGTTTTCTCTGTCCTATGTAATTTATTCTGCCTTTCTGTTACTATGTGGAAAAAATAAAGTGAGGAACTTCAGGCCACTGGGAAATTTATCCTTGTAGAAAGGATACGGGCTGAACGTAAACGTTGGAGACATTTTTTTTTTTTTTTACGATAAATCACTAGTAAAGAGTACACTCATTTAAAACTTTTATTTTTGTTACTTTGCAGCCGTACCTATTCTATCAAAGTAGTAGTGAATACAGAAAGTTAAGAACCTTAATTGCTATACAGACACATGATTTGCTGGTTGCTAGCAAACGTATGAAGGGGAAAGGTAAAAAAGAAAAGTAATCTGGATGTGATATGAATGCTGACGTGTCACCACGGACAGCCCTTACTCCTGCAGAGTAAGAGAGAGGGGAAGAGGGGTAAATGATATATTTATTTTATTTTATTTTTATTATTATTTTATTTCAGTTTTATTTCCACAGGGTAGTCTCATCAAGACCAGCAGGTCCTGCTCTTCCAGAGAGCCCTGCCCATGATAAAAATACATAAACATTCATCGTAACATAAAGTTAACCTTCGTACATTATTGAACAGTAAAACATTAAAATCTACACACATGAATACTTATAATACAATCAAAATGAAATAAAATCATCTCAATAGATATATTTCTTTACATAGAATAAAAGTGGAATAACCCATCCCCCTCCCCCCCCCCCAACAAAAACTAATACTAGTAATTACAAACCCTCACGCCTACGTACGCACACACAATGCAGGCCACTTGGCGCAGACACGTTGGTGCACCAACCCGAAAATCTAACCCTGCCATTACTCCCGCGCACGCACGCACGCACGCACGCACGCACACATGTATACCGTTACACACACACACACAAACACACACACACAAATTTACATACACACACACACACACACATTTACATACACACACACACACACATGCACACACACATCTGCGCGCACACACACATGTACACACACACACACACACACACACACGCACACGCACATGCGCGCGCACACACACACACACACAACACACACAGTCACTCATACATCGTCCCATACTTTCTTACACTCCACTTCCAAATGCATAGCGAACTCATGCATGATACATAGTGTACCTGTATGGGGGATGCACACACACTAGCGGGAAGGTGAGACCTCCGTGAGTACCCGTGCGCCTACACTGTACGTACACACATACACGTGCTCGCGTGTTATACACAATAATTTTCTATACATACAGTACGATAACAGTCATTCATGTGCGTGTATAAAATAGCAAGATTAAAAACAAAACAAAAATGTCACACGTCTACGATCTGTACTTAAAACCTTCATAGAACAAAGTGGTATGGGGAAATCACCTTCAACATGCAAATACGGGTAAAACAAAACGATCAAGGCACCGCTATAGACAAAACAAACAAACAGACAAACAAACAAACAAAAGAGGTACCCGCACTCCTTCCCGTGCAGGGTCACAGAAATAACCTATATGGTATGTGTGATTTCCATGTCACCTTACCCTGAACCTTAAAGCAAAAATAATAAAATCCGAAGTTGCTGTTTAAAACACTGCAAAGATTTACAGTTTTGAACGAGTAACGGTAGTTTGTTGAACAGTTTTGCTCCGGTAACTGCTAAGGTGCGAACCTTAAAATCTGTCTTACATCTTGGAATAAATAAGGGACTATTAATAGCATATCGCGTAAAATAATATACTGGTCGTTTACTAATACATGAATTCAAATACATTGGGGCTACATTATTCAATATTTTAAAAACCATCAAACACTGTTGGTACTTAATCCTTTGTTGCACTGTTTGCCAATTCAAAATACTGATAAGGTTGCTTTGTGGGGTGGAATAATCTGCACGTAATATTAATCGTGCATACCTATTTTGTAACTTTTGCAATTTTGCGATGTTTGCTTTAGAGGTATTTCCCCATACGCTGTTACAATAATCTATATGCGGCAGTATCAACGAGTAATATAACTTTCTTAAAAGTCTCTTGGATAAATAATGCTGAACTCGTCGAATACAAACAATCGTATTTGATACCTTTTTAACTATATCATGTATGTGTGAAGACCATAGTAAATGCTTGTCAATCGTAACACCAAGGTACTTGATTTTATCTACTGATTCTAACAGATTGCTATTATATTTGATGGAAATGTCAGCATTTTGAGTTTTTCTCTTAGAGCCAAAAAGTATCGTTTTTGTTTTGGTTGCATTTAAGCACATACCATTGCATTGTAACCATTGAACTACATTATTGAAATCTTTTTGCAGATTGTTTTCACATGATTGTTGATCCTTTGCCTGATTAAACAATGCCGTGTCATCTGCATACAGAGAGATATTTGTCTCCGGATGGAGATTTAGATTACAAATATCATTGACGAACAAACAAAATATCAGCGGTCCCAAAATGGAACCTTGTGGTACACCAGATCTCACTGTGAGATAGTTACTCATGGTCCCTTGTATGCTAGTACAATGTTGCCTATTTAAAAAGTATGACTTAAACCACGCCAATTCAACTCCATTAATGCCGTAACATAACATTTTTTGAAAGATCAAGTGATGAGGTATAAGATCAAAGGCCCTTTTCAAATCTAGGAAAACGGCACCTGTGACTCTGCCTTTGTCCATATTGTCAAGAATTTTCTCTACTATATGGGTTAAACATGTGACAGTTGAATGACCAGGTCTAAATCCTGATTGAAATTCGCTTAACATTGATTGTTCGTTCAGGTATGTATATAATTGGGTATGCACAGCTTTCTCAAGAATTTTGGACAATATTGGCAGCACGGAGATGGGCCTATAATTACCTAGTTGCATTCGATTTCCTCCTTTGTGAATAGGAGTTATTTTTGCTATCTTAAACTCGCTCGGAAAACAGCCATGTTCTAAAGAACAATTAAACAGCTTTGTTAAAGCACCAGCTATGTAAGGAGCAGCTATTCTAAGCAACCTTGGAGGTATATCATCAACTCCAACTGCTTTAGACGTATCAAGACGAGATAGTTCCTTTAATACAAATTCTTCCTTAAGTTCAACAAACTTAAATACATTTTCAGTCTGATGTAACGTCTTTAATGCATTTGCATTAAGATTTCGGGTGTCCGTATTACCTAAAATTTCATTTTGTACATTATTAAAAACTTTATTAAAAAGTTCAGCGACTTTTTCTTTCTCTTCTATAATTTCATTATTCAAAACAATCTTGATTTCAGAACTACAATCTTTTTTAGGTAACAATTGTTTCAATACTCTCCATGATGATTTCATATCACAATTCTTATTACATAAATTTTTATAATAATTTCGTTTCAGTTTCTTGTTCAGAACATTTGCTGCATTTCTCATATTTCTATACTTTTCCCAATAATGCAAACTTTTATACTTATCATATTTGCGCTTAAAATAATCACGATCACGTGCTATACTCAAATACTCATTCGTTATCCATGGTGACCCTTTAGACTTTCTTTTTATAGTGATGTAGGGAGCATGACGATCACAGACCTCTTTTACTCTACATTTAAAACTATGCCACATCTGTTCTACGTTTTCATTTCTCACAAACTGATCATCCCACTTTATGGTATCGAGGTCTTGCTTAAATGCATCTGCATCAAAATGCCTATATGAACGAAATGTTATCAGTGGACATCTTGATACTGGCGGTTTTTCTTTTAAGACAAGGTAAACCAATGAGTGGTCACTAATTCCCATTGACTGTGTGCCATTTTCCAATGATTTTAGATTATTTGTAACAAGAATCAAATCAATGAGAGTTTTACTGTTTGGCGTTATCCTTGTAGGGTTTTTGATCAATTGAGTAAATTGCATGTTATCACAAAAATCAAAGATTTGCCGCGATAGATTATTCTTTGTCAACATATTGCAGTTAAAATCACCAAGTATCAAAATGTCCTTTGATAAGTCACTAACTTTTTCTAAATTTATTTCAAAACGATTAAAAAATGTATTTCCACTGTTTGGCTGGCGATACACAATACCAAGTAACTTTGAACTGTGATTTTGTAGTCTTATTTCAAGCCACATCATTTCTAGCTCACGGTCTTCGAGATCACTTCTTCTTACATATAAAATATTAGCTTTTATAAAACAACCAACTCCTCCACCTTTTTCGTCTCTATCCCTCCTTTCAAAACAATATCCATCTATGTGTAATAAAGAGTTGGATATACTTTCACAGAGCCATGTTTCTGAGATTGAAAGTATTTCATATGGGTTATTCTCCAAAAATAATTTCAAATCATCAACCTTATTTCTCAAACTTCTTATATTAATATGCGAAATTTTTAATCCCTTACTTTTTGGAAATTCGGATGAAATTCTTGAGGAGTCGTCATCACATGACATTTGTGACAAATCAGCCAGGTGGGGCTGCTGATATTTAGTATTCATATCAGCGTTCCAAAATGGCATTTGTTGAAAAAGACACCTGGGACATTCCCACTTAAAGAACTGATAAGATGTATCATTATACTGTCTAGGCGAGACACATCCACATTTAATGTGTATCCATTGAGTGCAATTTGTACAGAGTAAGGCCTTATGATTGCATTTAACAGGTTTTTGACAAACGTTACAAAAAGATGATTCAACCATAAATAAAAACAAAAACAATTCTACATTCAAAAACAAACACTAACATCTACCTGAAATGATCTGTAGGGTAGATAGATATATACAGTAAAATAATGTAATACATACAAGAGTTTACTAATCACTATAAGGTCGTATACAAATGCGAACAGAGGGAGCTTGGACAAAATAAATGTATTAAATAATCACAACATTATGAGCTTAACTGGCATATATTCGTATACAAAATTGCGCAGATATTTCTATCAATATATTACTTTCTTTTTTTTTAAGACTGTGGAGTATTGTAGAATTTGCTGTTGAAGCAGAAATTCTTGAGTTCAGTTTGAGTACCTGTCTAATTTGGTGAGTTTAAGTACCTGTCTAGTTTGGTGAGGTCGTCTTCCCTTGATACAATCACACGTCCCATGTCATTACGTAGCTTGACACAAATGCGTCCATCCTGGGTCCATATTCTGCTGATTATTTTCTTGTATTTGCTCCTGATCTTCCAGAACAGATCTTTTCGCTTTTTAGTGAGACTCTCATTGATGTACACTATGTTGTTTGCATTCTTGAGCTTGAACCTCGCACTATAAACACTTTCGCGTTTGCGGTAGTTGGCAAATTTCACAATCAGGTTCCGGGTAGGTGTCCGTGAAGCGTTTTTCGTTGACGAGCCTCTGGTGGAGACGCCACTGGCTTGGTTGTGCGTGCTCGGCTTGCCCAGTCGATGAGTACGGTCAATGTCCTCCTCGCAGATATCGACTCCGAGGTCACTTCTGCAAAACTGGATGATTTTGGTGTCGGTATTCTCATCGGGGGTCTCGGGTACGCCACTGAAGATGAGACATGTCCGTCTAGAGTATTGCTCAGCCTCGTCATTGGCGTCTTGCAAGTCATGGATCTGCTTCCTCATTGACGTTATTTCATCATTCTGTTCGTCAATGTCAAATTTAACCGAGTCGGTTACCTCTTGGCAAATGGACTCCTTCATATTGTGGAGCAACTTTTCTTGTATGGTACGAACAAGTTCGTTCACGAAGACATCATCTTTGAGGAGGTTTTCGATGACTTGTCTTATAGCGGAGTTCAGACCCGTCTCGGGTGGTATCTGTGCCGAGTCATTCGTCGAAGTACTCTGTACGCGCCGGTTTCGAGTCACGTGATCAGCGTACGTGTCGAGAGGCGCCGAATTTAAACACACAGGTGGTTCTTCGGCTTGGTCCGGTGCACTACTAGCGAGAGCTGGTTGTTCCTGCCCGGGCTCTCTGGGGGAGCCAGTGGGCTGTTGCTGGTTGGTAGCTGCCGCCCCGCGTTTACCTTTTTGTGTTTTCCCGGTCATTTCTCTTGTTGGATTCCACCAAAAGCTTCGGTTATTCTTTGCAGTTAATATTCTCAAGATGCTAGATTTCACAGACACATGACAGGTTCCACCTACGTTACACAAAATATCCGCAATTTTGAGTAATTTCAGTCCATTTTGCTCCAAGTTGCGCAGAGCTCCTCCTAATCACGTCCGCTCGTACCGACGTCCATAGCTAATATATAGTGACTAATGGAGAGATGCACGTATTGAACCACCGATGAATAGTTAAAAAACTGAGCTAAGAAAAAAAGAAGAGAGCAAAGTTATTCACAGATTGACAGCTAAAGAAAGGGTCAAAATGGAGCACAGAAATTTGATTGGACAGATCACAAGGACAAGAAGCCTTAGATAATCATGACACTCGTAATTTTCTCCGTGGGCGACTCGTGATACTTTGAGGCATGTCATTATTTCCCGTTGACCTTGAGGTCTGTTTTGTAAAGCCTCTTGTGCCGGTCACCCAAGGCCTAGAATTGGCTTCGGTACAATTAAGGTCATTACCGGTATCATTACTATGATTTCATTCTTGCATGCTCAGTGCTTCTTTGGGAACATGAAGCTGCGCATTCGGGTTTCGCGTAAAGCACGCCGTACATTGTTGTGATTATGTAGGACCTATAATTTCATTTCATTGCATTTCATTTCTTCTATTAAGTTTTCACACAAATTATGCAATGTTGTGTTTACAAATTCCAACCATGACAATGTAAAGTAACACATAAATTATAAGTTATAAGTGCAGTACATACAAATAGCATTTACATGGTACAAAATCTATTGAATAACCAAAAATCTGAAAATGAAGGCTCGACACGAACTTTTTTTCTTCTGTGGACAGTTCGAGCCACCAAAATCTTCAAATGTCATTCTTTATTTATTTATTCATTTTTATTTATTTTTCCTTTTGGTGGCTCGACATTGTAGTTTGGTGGATGTACAAAAAAGGAAGAGAAAGGAAGAGTAAAACATAAAAAAACAATAATCATGTAATAAAACATAAAAATATTACAATAAAACATGAAAACTATGTGAAAATTGGCAGGAGTGATAAAGGGCTTGTAATACCATGTACTGTGACTAAGATCACTACATGTAATATATTCAATATTGAATTGACGCATAAACATGATTTCCATGACACTATACATATTCATGAAATGATTAATTTTAACATTAGGGTGATAATTGCACCCGCTTCTATTATTGGACCAATAAAGATTTTAAGAAATTATACGTTCTTTTGGCCCGGTCGGGCCACCAAAACTATCTATTTCTGGTGATCCCGAGACACAAATGTGTGTATGTATGCATATATATGTATATATATATATATATATATATATATATATATATATACATATACTTATAAATATGTACTCCCATGGAGATACTCACTTTTACCTTTCTTTCTTTCGAAAATTATAATAATAAATCAGACGAAAATGTTGCTGACCGGAAGCAAAGACTGTTGATGTTGTTAGAGGAGTTTAATCTTATTTGTTTTCGCTATCAATACAATACATACTGCAGGAAGAATTCTTCTTTATTTTTAGCAGAGGAAAAAAACAACAACACACAGCTATAAAGTCTATGATCATATCGACAGATGTTAATGCAAACTTCCTTCCGTCTTGCTCCTCAGTGGGATTTTAACGATCAATAATTTCCTCCTTTTTTAATGTCATGACTTGTTTATCACGCGTTGTGTAATATGAGCTGCAATAAGGTAATTTCTTGTTCTCCCATGACAGCCGCTCTGTCTACTACATTTGGATAAAATACTTGTATTAGACAAAAGGAAAACTTCCGTGATATCTCCGGTGCCATTTCAGAATCAACGTGCTAAATAATACAACGAATTTCGTACACGATATAGACTGATCACATTTGAAGAATACCACATGCGCATACAAAATGCTTAGGATCTAATTATCAACCTGTGATATGTTTCAAATGCTAGAAGAAACCCAGTGTTGACAGAGCAAACGAATCTCAGGTTCTCATAGTGTCAATTGAATCGTCATAAGTAGAAGCCACTCATTATCTACACTGAATCTTGAGCCTCCATGGTACACAACCAAGATGCAGTTCGGATGTTGTCATGATAGTTACAATTGTCATATCTAAGCGTTCATGGCAAATCTATGCTGTGCGCAAATATCGAGACTATACTCTTGCCAACCAGTCTGCGAGTATATAGGTACGGAAGTCATTGTTGGGTAGGCAAATCTTGATATCTCTTTTGACACGCCCGATGTTACGACACACTGATTACGACAAACCAGGTCATGAAACTGATCAGCGATATAGTCTCAATGCTGTCTCTGCGAAAAGGGATCAGGACAATTTCCTACTGATCTGCTTGCAGAACTTCACGGCAGTGATGGACTTAACAAAACCATCACTTCTTCATTATGTACGCCTGTGTCATCCAATTTTCCTTCAACAAGACCATCGTCTCTTTTTTGCCAACATGGATGTCATCAGAATTATTTGAAATTAACCCTCTGGTTACTGTCGCATGGAGTTATCACCTTTGTTGATGCCTTTAGCAGACTGAGAAAGGAGGCGGGTTATAATGTAGATGGGGCTTCCTGTTCCCCTTATATACAGGTGCTTCAAACATCTTTTTTTTTTTTTCCCGCTAGTCACATTTCATGAAAAGATGCGGTAAGTGCTTTGCTTTGACCGTCGTCAGTGTACGCACTGGTGCAAGAGTCAGCGACGTTGAGCAATCTTTTTCCCCGCGATGTGCATCTATCAGAAATTGTTCTATAGAATCGGAGTGTTAATAATGCTCCTGTGGCACAGCCGTGACATCTGGAGTGAACGAAAAAAAAAAATCCATTATTGCATGCAGTCACTCTACTCATTGATTGCGTTTGGGGTCATCCCACAAGACGGACACCCACGAGTCATACAGCCCACGAGTTCGACATAGAAAAGAGGTCCATGAGTCATACAGCTCACGAGTCTTACAGCCCATGAGTTCGACAGATACAACACGGGGCTTAATGTGTCGGTCTCGTGGGCCTTGTTAGCTTAGTGTAGAACTCATGGGCTGTATGACTAGTGAGCTGTATAATGGGCTGGGGACTCGTGAGCTCTATGACTCGTGGATGTCGGTCTCGTGAGGTGCACCCTTGCGTATTTACTGTTATAAGATATCTGCGTACATGTCTGAGCGAAATTATTGGGAAGAAACAATCGATCTGTTCTTCGGTGCAAGTTGTATCTGGATAGACAAAGTTAATATTCACCTGATCTCACGATTGAACTTGACTTAGGGAGGTCATACTTGTCAGCAAATTTTGTATTTTTTTATTTCTTGTTTTTTTCCAAAAACAAATGCATGCGATTACCTGAATAGAACCGAGGGGATACATGTTGTATCGATGGTATATAGTAAAATCGAAACAGCTTAGTTGCAGTACAATGATGCTACAAGACTTGAAGTAACGTAGATGCATTAAACTGTTGGAAGTAATGAAGAAATGAAGGGAGAAAAACTTTGAATTTTAATACAAGCTACTTCCACGGATGTAGTATTGGCAGCTCCAAAACGTGATGCCATCGTGGAGGAAAAACTTGGATGATTTGAAATGGATATTCCCAGAGAGCTGGACCTCTGCGGTCCCTAAAACGCCAGAAAGGATCAAATTCGGATGAAATTCAAATTGCAGCCGTACCTGTTTAAAAAGAGGTTATTTTTAAGTCTCCTATTTTACGTTGCTTTCATTACTTTCGCAAAAATCAGTGAACTTTTATCTCTATTGTTTATTATAGGGACGTAATGCGCATGTCCGATGTTCGGATTGCCTAGGTGTTATGATTTTTTTTTTTTCGTAACGTGCATGCGCAATAGCAATGGGTTTGTCGACAAAGGTGCGTAGATATTAAGCCAATTCAACACAAAAATAGAGGTATTTCTTTTATTTTTTTCAAACCTCGCATGTCTATGGGTGAAAGTCACATCACTCATCTCTAGCTACCGAAACCAAAACTGCTATCAAGCTTTTGCGTCGCTTTCCAAGAAGGTATTTCGAATTGGCTTCGTGGCCACGAAAATGCTGCTTACCACAGTTCTGAAGAGGTGAGTGTTATGGTGTATGCATGCAATGAGAGTAAATCGAGTTGTGTTATTTTTAGTTCTGCCCACGCCAGAGTGGCAACGATCGGGAACAGTCGGTGAGAATTGAGGGTTGATAGCCAACATACAGACACATTAACAAAACAATTAAAAAAAAAAAAGACCCATCCCTATTCGAGAATGGATGCGTCATCAGATGCTGAATTGCTCTCATGTCATGGTTTCGTGTTTATTGTGGTCTTTCTCTCATACTATCTGCCCAATGGATCTAATTATTATACTTTTTAATTTACATAGCCACGGTCTCACGAAGGGTGCTTTTCGCCATTATTGACGCCTATACTCATTCGCTGATAAACAGTTCTTTTACTCTCTTCATCTCCCTGAAACTGAATTAAGACGAACTGAGGAACATTTTCGTCTCGTCGTCCTATTTTAAGCGGGAGAATGTCTTACAGTATACCTTACACTCCAGAGTGAGTTGATTAAAATCATAATTGCGAGTGGTGGAAGATCTGAAGTAAATCTCAAGTAAAATAGACCACTTTGATAGGCGAAAGAGTAGACGGACTCGATAACAAGTAATAATAATCAAGAGCTCAATCCTACACTCAGCAGACACATACACAACAACACTGCGGATGCAAAAGTCCGCGGACAGATCAGATGACCGGGTTAATTGCGTTTTTAGCGATTTTAGCCTTTGCACTTCCAAACTCCGCAGATTTTTGATCGAATTCTGAAACGGAAGTCCTTTAATGGCTTGGAGTTGTCCTCGCAAATTCCCATGAAAGGGCTTTGAAATAGTTATTTTGCAACTGTCACTTAATATCCATCCAAAATTTATTTCAGTTTTGCTAATGTACTAATCATTCTGTTTTCTATCCAAGTGTTGATTTAACCCTATTCCCCCCAAGTGTTGATTTAACCCTATATCCCCCCCCCCCGACGTTTCGCGTGATTATTCCGCAACGCGTGATGCTCTCGCCGCGACATTTTATGACGCAACTTTTGATACCAAATTTGTCGCTCCCGGGCATACCGTTTTGAAGCCACGCCCCTTTGAAAAAAATTCGTCGACCCAAAAATTGCTCAAAAACATGATTTTGTGTACAAATCCAATGCAAACTGTGTTTTTGCGATTAATTCATCTAAAAATAAATATTTTTACTTTCAATGGCTGATAATGATTTATTTTAGCCTGATTATGCTTTAAAAAGTTTCTGCAACAAATTTTGACGAAAAAAACCCCCACAAAAACAGAAAGTAAAAAAACAGAGAAATACATAAGAAATTCAATAAACAAAAAAAATACATAATAAATAATTATGACGCCAAATTTTTGTTTCAATGTTATTGTTGAGGTTACTGAAAAGAATATGTTCACCAAAAAATAGAAGTCTTGGAGCTTTCTTTTATTATTTATAGGCAAAAAAAAAAATTGCATAAATTAGCATAGATTAATTAATGTAAATATATATAATGAATTAAAATTTGAAAAATCTAACTATACAGTCTTGTAGATTACATTGGCCTCTACCGTGGTGCGAATTTTCGCGAGGATCGCGCAATCCACGACCGAGATCTGAAAGGGGGGGGGGGGCTGCCCCCCCCCCCCCCGGTGGTTTCAAGTCCCTCAAAAAACCCGGTGGGATTAGGGTTAACCTGTTCAGCGTACACGTGCTATAATGGGTAAGTGGTTCTTGCCTAAAGTGAACACTTTAAGTGAACACTATAGGGATCTCAGTTTTGAAGGATCCATATGTACATACGCCTTGTTTGAGATTTTACTTCTTCTGTCATTGCTTGATTTTTAGGTGATGTACTGCCACTTACGCGGAAGTGACAGATATAGTCCATTCCTTGTGCGTGCGGCTGACAATATTGTTATAGATTCGTTCGCATAATTCTGCGTACTGTTAACCATGTCTAATTCCTGTGCCTATTACTGGTTTAGACGCGCATGGCTTCGTTGCTGGGGGATCAAATCATTTCAATTCGCTACGCAAAAAACAGCGGGCTGTTTCGTTAATGATTAAGTCCTTTAGTCTGAAAGTGCAGTGCTGCGACATTGATCGTTCGTTGACAAAACAACATCTCCAGGCCTGTGGGAATTAAAGAAAGCATACTATCTGCAAACCATCTGTAATCTGTAGGTAACATACACAGAATAGCTCAAGAAATTTGTTGTCTGTTACCCGTTACCACACATTGTGGCCATATCAGATAAATTGCACACGACTCTTGTTGATTATCCAATTGAAGACATTTTCCAATTAATTTAAACAATATTCGTACATCAGAACAATTATTTTAGGAACCATATTTTCAGTACCCGTAACAGTTATTCAAATGTTAAGCAATTTATTTTTTTTTTCATTTCTGTAAATTTCTCAATTAGATATAAGTGCAAACGAATCGAGCAATTATCAATATCCGTGTTGATAGTGCCCTAAATCACAACTCTCTGTCCTATTCTATGATTTCACTGTAATGATTATTAAAAGAAAACAAAATAATATCTCATGTTTTGGTATTGGGATATTCAATAATGCCGTAATGATCATGAACTTATATCTTTGGGGTAACTTTTGAGAAGCTTGCCTTAGAGAGAATAAATATAACATTGCAAACAAGCATGCAGTGATGAAGATAGAGACTGTCTCACAAATATCAAATATAGCCAGAACTATGCAGCTGACATTTTAAAGCCGTCCGTGAGTTGTATTTCAGTTGCCTCGAAATGCCAGATATTACAACGTGATCGCCGAAATCTCTGCGTGACCTTTATTCCCAGGGAGATGTCTGCAATGCATATTGAAGTCATAAAATGGCCCACGGCTCTGTTTTAATGCGCTCTGCAAGCACAACTATGCGTCTTCCTATATCTTCAAAATGTGGGGAAATGGAAACGCGGCCCGCAAGCCGAATAAACTGCGCACCCCATTACCGACAAGCACGAATCGACTGATATCGATTCACGGCTGGTATCGGCGTTGACTTACGGGTACGAGCAAATAACGGCCTGGTGATAATCCAGGTAGAAAAACCATTGGCGATCTCGCCTTCCTACATTTGCACGAAGTCCGGCGACTCGGGGATATCTTCCGTTCAGTGATGGCTTTTAAATGTGTGTGTTGTTGTGCCGTTTTGTTTTGTTTTATTATTCTTGAGGGGAGAGTTCTGTCTTCCGGCATTTAAGTCAAACGTACATTGACATTTACGTAATGTCGGAAGCAGCATCAATCCAGGCGACAGTGATGGAGGTTTATAAACGAACGCCATAAACTAAATACTAACTGCTAAAGAAGATCATTTTAATATTACCATAATAATCAAGGGTCAGTTAGATAAAACAATGGCATAGTCACAATTGATAGTGACTCTGCCATGGTGACTATTTCATAGAAAACCAAAGCCAAGAAAATAATCATTCGTAGTTACCATTAATAACAGTATTGTAAAGTTCTTATAGTTTTATGCAACCGGGATCGAATATCGGGAACGACAAAAACGTCAAAGCAGTAAAATGACAGTGATAATGATAACCAGTTACACTCGTTTTAATAGTCTAAACACTTGTTTGTTGTGCCAGAGGTCATCCTCCATAGAAAGCTTGAAGACTACAATTAAAATTATGTAAAAATAAAGAATGTAATAAGAATAGATTCATAACGAAAACGCCACTACCCCCTCTTACAAGATGTTTGCGACATGCTTGAAAGCACTATAGCAGACAGTAAATTGAAATTCGATATTAGCGTTGCTGTCTGCAATTAAGTGAAATCTACAACATTAGAATACCCAGACAGAAAAATAATAAGTTGAGGGGATGTAATTCATGTGTATGAATTAATCCGTCATCCGCCTACCAATCGATCAAAACTGCTGAGTCGATAACGCCGCGGTGCCACTGACGCTGAATCGTTCCATGTTCACGACAGTTGCATTGTAACAGCCTTTCCGATTTTCCTTTATCCTTTACAAAAAACAAACAAACCATACTTGCAATTACCACATACATATACAAGCGTGCTGGTCAGTATTTCAACGGGACGTCATCATCACATTGTTTGAGGGCAACCTAAATATTCATTCTTTTACTTTTATAGTACAATTCGGAAAGTTAAAAGTGAAAATCAGAAACAAAATCAAGCAAGAAATTTGGGTGTTGTTGTTGTTTTGTTGTTGTTTTTTTGACATAGCGATTTTTAGAAAAGGGCTAACAAGTTCGATGGATGAATAATTCTCAGTATTATTCTAATGTGCTAAAAATTTCAGATTTTTTTAAAACTTCTTCTGACTAAAGCATTTCCATGACTGACCCCACTATGTTGTAAGTCACAAAGAATACATGCTACAAAACAGACTTCTAGAATTGTCAGATTATCAGAAAAAATATCAAAAGTAGGATATTTCGTGCTCAGCATTGTTCTTCGAATGACTGAGAATAATTGTCCACAACGTATAGCAAATTAGACTTGTATCGCCTGTTTTCCGCTGGATTCGAGTAATGTATATATATATATATATATATATATATATATATATATATATATATATTTTTGTAATACATCGTACGTTCTTTCTTCTTGAAATAATTGTATCAACAAAGTGTGCTATTGGAAATCAAATATCATTTAAATTGAACTGAATTTGCTGCAAAAGTTGCCCTATTCCTCAGTAAATCGTTTGCCTATAGTTTAAAGCTTTTTGTGATTCAGTAATGTAGGCCAACCTTTTTGTAGGCCGAGCGTTTTCGCTTCCTTTAAAGTTTGAAAAGTAATCCTTGCTGTCACGTTATCCGACAACCATGACTAATTCGGCGTCGCGTCCTATGACAATTCAAGAAGAGAACCAAATCGAAATTAGTGATACTCGAACAGATACCCGCTGTCTGCGCTTTCCTCGGGGGTTCACAATCAGAAGGAAGCTCACATCCATTTACAGGTGACTTGAAAAGGTCACAAATATTACAAATTAGATCGCACAGAAATTCCTACGGAAAGTTTCGTCAAATTCGAAACACCTTTGCTATCTGTTCCCCTATCATCAAGATTAGATTTTCAATCGCTACTTCACGGTGCTTTAATTTGTGATATGCGTAAATGATATAATATACGTGTAGAGAAGAATTAGATTCCTGGAAACCATTTGATTAATTCGATTAAAGTTATGTTAATCCCAGCAAAATTGATTGGGTGTTGATAGTAGTGATTGGTAAAATTCTCATGAAGCAACTTGGTCATATAATTTATGTGTTACTTTACATTGTCATGGATTGATGTTGTAAATACAACACTTTATGAGTTGTGTGGAAGCTTAATACATGAAATGAAATGAATTAAATGTATTATGACTGTGTCCATACAATGCAAAGACCTTCAAGGGGACCATGGACTCAAATTTGCCCTACGTACAATAAACAAAACCATTATAATATGTGAAAGACAACAACATTGACGAAGTAAGGGACAAAAAAAAAATAGTCTGGGGTCACTCTCTACGGCAATATTAAAGACTGAGACTGGCACGAAAGTTGTATTGATCTTTGTTTTCTCATTGTAAATAAGAAATAAATGTGAGTCACAAACAGTAATCGTTTGACTCTGAATACAAAGGCCTTAACTGGAGGAACGTTTTAATTTATTTCAACTATTACTCTTCAGACTTTTCCATTATTCACATTGTTTATCTGATTTGGAGTATGTAAATGATGATATGTCAATGTTTACATAATGTATTATCTCGATACCTTACAGTGTCTAACGTTGGAAAAAGCTTGGCAAAAAATGCAAAGTCATCTTTACAAAAGAACACGATCTGTACATACTCGGTTCTAGGTTTCAGCTTGGAGGCAAACGAAAAGAGCGTGCATATGTGGAGTCAATAAGCCGTGATAGCCTGTTGAAAAAACAAACAAACAACGATGCAAAACCGAAGAGGGCATTATTAATAAAGGTGAAAGTTAAGGGAAAGATTTTTTTTTTACTAATACATTTGAAGTAATATCATTCTGTGACAATATTATTCGCATACTGGTTTCATCATACGTATACTATCTTTTCTCTCTCTCTTCCTCTGTTTGTGTATAACAATAATGATAATAATAATAATAATTATTATTATCATTATAAATACACAAATATAAATTGAAAATAGATGGATCTATAGACAGTCATTGCTGTGAATACAGTTGACTGTGAGTCTGCAGATGATAGGTTGAGGGAAAGACCACGTCACTTCTCATTCTCTGTCGTTTCAATACATGTTTCTTTTGTCGATCACGAAGGCGTTTCAATAATAGTTGGGCGAAATTCAAATTGCTCTTTTCCACTGATATCTAGGACTTCTCCAATCAAATCATTGTCAAACGAGGCTTTTATTACTGTGATATTTGACAGTTCGACCGAAGCTTTGGAGTAATTGTTTTCGTGTGCTCGGAAAGATTCTCGTGAAAGGACAAATTTGTCACTTCCTTTACCAAATTGCATTTCACTTCTTGCAGTGAGAACAACCATTTTGACAGCAGAAATGTAAGAGAAAAGTACATTGGGTCTCAGATATCCCAAAACATTAGCATTATCCGGCTAGTGGCTGTCATACATATGATGTTAATTTAGGTAAGTCACGTTAATTTCGTATTCACTTTTTCGTCTTTGCCCGAGAAGTTGTTAATGTGGACGAATCTACCTGCCGATGTCATTAGGTTTAACATTGACTAACCATAATCTGTTATCTATCTTTAAGTATAAATGCACTCATGCACGTTATATCGCATGATTGTGAACTGGATTATACTGTTTCATTTCCTATGATAGGCTCTATAAACTGCTCACAATCATTGTGATTAGTCAAAAGAGTGGGTATGGATTGTATAGATACTTTTCCTATATATGAAAGATCAAGATATCTAATGAGCTTGTAAATTAGCATAATATTGCATCAATTACGGTTCACATGATGACTCTTGCAATTGCACGCACACACACATACTCATCCACACACACCTTCACCTCCACACAGCTCCAGATACACACAGAACTGTACATTTCCGATAGCCGAATTCGCCGATGAATAAGCAATAGACGTGAGCGTGTCGCCCCTAGTGCTTTAATGACGCAGGAAGCGGGAGATGCTTTACTCATTCCGGTCAACCATATGGTACGGCAAATCATTCAGACATTTTCCTGGGATATTGCCTCTATACAAGGTCGTGATCGTTACCACGGTACCACGCTAGTATCTATGGTCTATAACGCACTATATGTACAATCAACGTCATTTTCGTCATATTGGGGATACCGCACAAGCAGTGACGTAATCATCGTCAGTGCAGTGCCGGTCTTATTGATTGACACAAAGGATTATCTTGTCCCGTTTATTATAATGAGATGTTGCCCTTTACCCGCAACATTTGTTGCCTGACATGATAACGCGTGGTTCCATTTCACAATGGTAATTATACTATTAGGAAATATAATATGATATTGTTTGCATATTGATAGAAGAAGTATGCAGAACACATTTTCCCCTCATCTCTCATAACTGACCGTTTCTGGCTTACAATTTGATTTTAATGGCAATCTACAGTCCCCCCCCCCCCAACAAAAAACAAAACAAAAAAAGATGGTGAGGAATCATTAAATATAATTATACTCAATTTCACTAAGAGATCATTGCAAATTTAGCCGCGTTATTGACAAAAGATTATCATCAACCAAGTAAAACCTTTAATATTCTCATCATTTTCGTCATGAATAAAAAAAAAAAGATTAACTACCCGGAGAAAAACTGAAATCACTGAGAGCTTTCCAAAACTTACTTACATACGTGCAATGCCTTTCTACAAGTGTGTTATCAAAGCAAACGTGAAGCTTCGCCTCGAGATACATCCTCAAAGATGGCCTGCTTAGATTACAACAGGTTATCAGAACAATCGTTCTCCTTTCGGTGATTTCACGGACTTTGGCTATAAGAAAACTGACCCCGCCCCCCCCCCCCAAAAAAAAAAAAAAAAAACAAAAAAGTAAAAGATAGAAGTGAATTTGTATCATGGATTTGAATCTTGAATGAACTAATAGTTTGAAAATGGCCAATTATCATTTTACACTCTCCAAATATGAACGCAATTCATCTTTCGAAGAAGCCAGGTTATTGCATTTTTTTTTTTTTATTTCATATCCATTTTTCTGTTTCGAAATCTACTTCCCTGGACTTCAAGAGATGCGTTGAAGTGTGAATCAATCCAGCACACCATGGCATAAGAGTCTTGATGCGTTTTCAATGGGCTGGGTATAGGCGTGCGAGTTGATAGCTTGGGGGGTTTCTGGCTCAAGCGAGCATGAATGCAGGATAATAGATTCCAAACACCAAGTCCGTTCATTTGGGATTTCTTCGAGGCTCATAACGGGTGACAACATTTCCCTCTTGCTGCAACACATGAAGAAATCCAAGTTACGTGTTCTTTCCCTGTCGCCAATACAGAGGAAACGTGGACCTATAATGCCCTTCTGCTGCTCACAGCACGTAGTGACGTGACTGGATTTATAGATACATTTCATCATTCTTTTGCTCCACTATTATAGTGCAGTGACTCCAAGGATGTGGATAGAGTTTGTTTTGTTTTGTTTTGTTTTTTGGCCACCCCAACAAACCTTTCCTGAAAACGTCCATCTTTTTGTCCATTTCTGAAATAGATCCACATGTGTATGTTGAAGCGGCTCTATGACATTTACGCCTGACAATTGCTCCCATGAAATATTAAGTACACTAAGCCAAACATAACCCTGTCCATAATCCTAGTCCTCACGTCAAACTAAACTTAAAATCCTATCACAACCCTAACCCTAGGTCCTTGGAAAAATTCAAGACCGGAACATTATTTTGTCGCAGGTGTAAATGTCGTGTCACCGTGAAGAAGGCAGTGACGACTTATTAAATTAAAGACATCAATAACATCATATGTAACGTTTGTAATGTTGCGCGAAAGTGGGAGTGCTATGTATTATGCCCATTTAAAATGAGTAATGTGTTGCCAAAATATCTTAAAGAACAAACAAGAAACAACTGAATAAAGAATAGTAAGAAGTTGTTCCATTCTCTCATAGTAGCTCAGTGTATAGTGTATAGTGTATTGGAATACAACACAGCTCAATTTCTAACACAGTCATATTGGGAAAATAGAGAAATCAAAGAAACGAAAGTAAGATCTACCTTGACATCTTCCTGACAGGTATTGAAGCATCGACCAAACCTGCACCACTTCGTGAAGCGAGATGCTGAGGAATCGAAGCCAGCTAGTCGGCGGCATAGGAGGAGCCTGGAAGACACGCTGACTCGACTGCAACAAGATACCAAGGTGGGTGAAATTTGTTTATGCAAGATTTGTACTTTATTATTCTTATTCCTATTCTTTTTCTTCCTCATGCTCTTTATTATTATAATTATTATTATTATCATTTTATTATCATTATTATAATCATCAATAGAGATATTATTATTATCTTATTATTATTATTATTATTATTATTATTACTATTATTATTATTATTATTGTTATTATCATCATTATTTCATCTCTCTCTCTCCTTTACTTATTCCTATTCTTGATAGGATGATCAAAAGGGGTCTAGAGCAATTACCCCCTGGGCAATTACCACAGACACTTCCCCTGACCCTAACCGTAATTATAATCCTGAACCTAGTCCCAACCCTAACCCAAACTCTAACCCTAAACCTAACCCTAACCCTAATTTTTACTCTAACCTTATCACTAATCAGTATTTAGCGGGGGGTAATTACCCTGGGGGAGGGGGGGGGGGGTAATTGCCCTGATACGATCAAAAATTGTGTGAGACGAATTCCATATACCGCCGAATAAGATGTATTGAGTAATCACAAAATCAGAATACTGATGTTCCCCAAAAGTTTGCCCAAATAATTTGGTATTCATGGTGACTTCTGGTGACGCACACATACGTAATAATTATGGCCTACTTATTATGTATAAGAGAGTTTAGTAGTAGGCCCACCTGTTTTCAGTAGAAAGAAGGTGATTTCTTTTGATCTGACAAATAGAAGCAATTAAAATTCCTCGACAATATCATTCTTAATTCCCCATCAGACTGGCACGGAGTACACAGGAAAACAGTAGTAGTGATCATTTCAAACTGTATTTCTTCTTGAGTGGGATTTTCCTGCCTTCAGTTTAACTCTACGCATGCCACAGTAATATCTTGTCCATAGGTATGTGTGTGGAATTTGTGCACATTAGACTCACTGGCACAGAAAGGACTTTAAAGAAGACCTCCAAGTCACACTCTCCGCTCTCCCGGCTGTCTCTGTAACATGTCCATCTTATTGAAAATGCATTCTATCACTCCTGCTGTTTTCTTTATACATACATCAGAATTCCAGCAGCCTTAACTATGAGGACGCTTGTATTTTGATTAGAATTTACTCTACAGACAAGAAAAAAAAAATTAGTCTGATGTGTTTAATGATTATCTTCATGAAGCTATTACTTTAAGAAAAAAAGTACTGTGCGATTAGGAATAAGGTAATTGAATTTTAGAGGCATTATATCAAATTATATTAAATGGGTTAGTCAAATACCGGTTAGTGCTTGGCTAAACACAGTCACGTGATGCTATTTCGGGAGGCTATAAGAGACGAAGTCGAGGGACTTATAACCTCCCTCAATAGCATATCAAACCCTTCGGGTGGAACATTCGGTATGTTCCCTCCCCCGCCAGTCATCATCTATACAGATTTACAGACGAGACGTTATGTGAGCCACTGTTGCGAGTTAATTGATGCTGACAACAGCTGGATAATAGAAATGCATTTACAATTTATTTGTGTCTGTAAGGAATTAAGCATACAAAATGCAAGTTTCCCTTTGTTTTGTTTTGTTTTATTTTTGTTTTGTTGTTGTTTTTTGTTTTGTTTGTGTGTCGATTTTTTTTTTTTTTTTTTTTGGTCTAACCCAGCTGAGATTATATATCCCCAGGGAATCACCTTTCTTCTCTGCCCGCTTCGATCCTGCTTGAGTTCTAGTGACTATTACCACAACGGGAAAGCAATAAAACAAAAGTTTCAAATGTCACGAGGATAGTATTTATTGTGAGATATTGAAGAGCATTATATTCCCGTCTGACCACCTGCATTCTTTCCTGAAGAGATGATATTGTCTATTCTAGGTTTTTGACGAGTTATCACTCGGTCTGCTCTTTACAATGGGGAAAAGCAAGCGATATGGACAGAGAGATGAATATCTTGTAAGACATCGTATAAAGATGTACTTCCTCCATGTCACAGCGGAGACAGGCAAAGATGGAGCAAAACACCTTGCCCACGGCCATAGACGCATGACTACATCTGCCGAGCGTTCGATCGAATCCCCAGCACGTCACAAAGGAGCGTATTACGAACATGACGAAGTGCGCTTCCTTGGTATCACAAAGCATATCACGCTGGTGTGTGCGTGTGAGGTGTCTATGTGGGAGGGGGTTCGAGGATATTCATTAACACGCTCCTGAAAAAAAAAAATAAATAGAAAAGATAATGATGAATAAGAAATAATAAATCTCTATCTTTGGCCGTTGTCAGGCGTCATTGCCTACCTCAGCCGGAAATGTTCCCCAGAAAATGACGCGCAGTGAAATTTATATCTGATGATGATATAGTTAAAGGCCTTTGTAAGAGATGCAGCTTTTTCATAGTTGTTGACTTCCAGTTATCTGCAATGATTAGACGTCAACAATTACCAAAGAATATATATATATATATATATATATATGTATATATATAAGAATATATATATATATAAGTGCCCATGAGATAGATAACAATGAAATGAAATATAAGAATAATAAGAATATATATATATATATATATATATATATATATATATATATATATATATATAAGTGCCCATGAGATAGATAACAATGAAATGGAATATCTTTTCTTTTTTCAAAAATCGTTTCAAAATCTTTCTTTAGCTCTGAAGTCTACATGTTAATATATCGACGTGCATAATTACGTTGCAACATTTTTATCTAGCCATCAAATAATGGAGACCATGCCAAGATTACATTCAGAAGCACTTCAAACATCTGAGGACTAGTCAGAGTCTCTGTCCACTCTCTACTCCGTTTACACGCGACAAGATAGCGGAATCGAAAATTAGGTTTATCCTGCGTTATTAGTTTTTATCCCGACCATCAGGTATAGGTTAATGCAATTTGTATTCCCTTTATCGTTTACAATTCTTATTAAAGAATGACAAAGACAGTCTCTATAATTCTTAACGCCCACCAATTAAAGGCAATGTTTTAAAGAATACATTGCAGGTCTACTTTAACATTTGATAAAATCTAATTTGAACTGCAAGATAAACCTGTTTCAGTGAGTCTATAGAATGAAGCTATAGGATAAAACATTGACAATGAACGTTAAATACCTCGAAAAGTTTTTTTTTTTTTTTTGGATATTAGTGTTGGAATAGCGATAATAATACCCCAAGAGTTATAGCATAACTATATGTGTGTTTCTTTGATTATGAATTATGCTTGACCTTTTCTTTTAATTCCATCCAACAACAAGAACTATTTCTTTCAAAAAAAAAAAAACTTTTCATAAGTTATTTCTTTCAGCTGAGCCCCAATTACGTTTCACAGCTTAAACTGCTTGTTTGTTTCTTAATATCGTAGTGTCAAATCACAGCCTCGCAAATGAACCCCTAGATGTAACTTCCCGGCATATCGCGCAGAATTAGGCCAAACCCATTTTGTCTAAGCTTGCTTAGCCCACGAGTGTCGGTGATTCTCATAGCTGCTCAGTCTTACGGAACACCATCTGTCGAGGGGAATATAACATCAGATATGACATAAAAACCGCTTTCACATCAATTATTCGGCGAAAGATAAATACAGTAGCCATGACAACAATGACGTCATAACACAAGACGACAGAGAGAGAGAGAGAGAGAGAAGGGATGGGGAATGGGATAGGAAGGGAGGAAGGAGGGAGGACAGTAGTCTTGGCAGGAAACCGCAAGAGGCATTCCATCATTCTATCTCTGAACACAAGAAATATATTATCATGCTTGGGTGGCGGCTATTTTTGTGTCGAGAGCACTCTCCATCAGACGAGAGGGAAAGATAATATTGAGTGCGGGATAGTGCATATTTGTCATACGGGACGTCTTTACTCAAAAATATTTATTCATTTGCTTGTTTTGCTTATCGCATCTCAGACAAGTCAAGAGAGCAAGAAACAAAATAAATACATGAATAAGAAAATAACCGCGATTAGCATCTCTCTCCCCAGATGTTCTCTCGTGCCGCCAATCGTCAACATGCCACTACAATATTATTATTCCTTTCTCTATATAGGTTTTTCTTTCTTTTCCAAGGAGTAGAGCACTTAAACTGTTGGTATCATGTCATCTTCTCAGGGTTAGAATTATCAGTTGTGGCAATCGCACAGATTATCAGCACCATATGGCATGAGAGACTGGAGTAGCGGAAATAATTTAGACCGTCTCTAAAAACCAGTAAAAGAAAACATAAATACGATAACTGTATCACTATTCAAAGTAATCATTCTTACATCGACTTGTTTTTATTGCAACCGATGGACAAATTACCTTTCATCGACGTTAATACACATCGATTATTCCGTGTTTTGTGTAATAGTCAAGATAAAAATCATCAGCAAACATGCTTTCGGTATGTAAGCTCATGATTTTTATCTTGGCTTTAACTCAAAACAATCAGTTGCAACTGTCTCATTATAGGCACACACATCTTGAAATTTGTGAAGAGATCCATTTGTTATATGTATTATTATGTATGTTATATGCAGACACACACACACACAGATATATATATATATATATATATATATATATATATATATATATATATATATAAGAGAACACGCAGACATAAACACGCAACGCACACACAAAAAAAAAAGTACTGTTTGCCGACTTAAACGATTTGCCTGAAGCATAGGACTTAGCGTACCAGTCTTTTCCTTATCATATAGCTTTTTGTTCTCCATTTATAAACTGGATAGAAAAAATAAGGGCAATCTTTGTTTTGCACTTTCAATAGTGTGCATTTGAACGTGAAACACACGTGACCTTCGATTGTATAAACTATCATTCAGTCATCATCATATTTTTACTTCCAAACTAAGTTCATCAAATTGAACTCTGTACAGCAAAGGAGAGAAGTCAACGTTTGACAATTTCACCGGAAAGTCAAACTAATCAAGTTAATCTCCAGAGATGCGATATGAAAACAGTTTTCAAGTAAAAGAACCCATCGAGAACAAGGAGACATTGTCATTTGATCAGCTCATTGCACAGAGCCTTAATTCAAATTAACATGTTAACCAATCAGAAAGTAAGAACCAATCAGCAAGTGGAGAAAATGGTAGCATTAACATGAGGCAGAGAAAAGTCGACAGGAATGATCCGTCATGCTCTAGAAACAGGGACAGGTCCCCACTCTCCCTTTCCTACTCTCACTCATTGCTTCTTTCTCCCTCTTTTCTTGTTGTCTTATGAATATTATGAGCACTTTTGTAGTTCTGTAATGGTGCATCATCTCGTCACAAGAGCTCCTTTAAAAGCAGTATCAATCGTCCAATATATAGGACCCTCTCTTGCGAATAAAGCTGATTTGATGGGAAAGATATACAAAAAAAGAAAACACACACTTTAATGACCAACAGTGATTTCAAACTCTTTTCCGCTTACAGAAGCAACTATTTAACGGAGGTCAGTCTCTCAATCATCACTGTTTACGTACTTAATCCTGCATTAGATTAAAGTGCAATTTAACATTGACTTAAATATTTGGAACAATTATGACTCGAGTTTACCTATATACCGCCTACGGCGTTAAATCAAGCGAAGAACCATCTATCTCATGCAAGTGTACGGTAATTGCCGCACTATGTAAGGTCTAATGCATGTTTGAATATAGCCATCATGCGTCTCAGGAAGAAGCCACGCACCCAAACAAATAGACGCAAATAGGACAACAAAAAGCAAAACAAACGAACCTCAGGATATTAAGAAGGTGGCTAGACGTACAGGAAATTGAATCGCTCTGGATAGAAGGCGAGTCGAAAAGAACAAACGAAAAAAAAAAACCGAAAAAGATAAATATTGTGGCGACACTCCGATAGAATCACATCAACGATATGATTTTGATTAACAAAGCGGCAATGAAATTGAAGTGCATTTCACCATTTCATTTCATTTTTTTTTTTTTTTTTTTTGGAGTTGGAGTTACAGTCAAGGACACTTTTTCGTTCACGTTTTCATTTTGCTTAAAATGAAATAACACTTCGAAATTCATACCTGGACGAAATTTGAGACATGTCACATCTATCTCAGAATAAAAGACATCGAAACGGTAAACAGGTTAACAGGCTTGAGAAAAAAAAAAGAACACTAAAAGATTATGTCGACTTTACATAATTTTAGTTGTAAAAAGAAAATCCATCAGAGATTAGAGATCAAAGTTCTATTCAGCAAATACTAACGGCGGAAGAAATAATCCAGCCTTCGTCATGGTTACATATGAATTATCGTCTCCTATTATGAACAACTATTACCGCTCACTGCTGACTGTATGTATCATGCGTCAGACGCACTAACAAGAATTAATGCGCTCACCATTTCTCTTTTTCCGTCTTTATTTTGCTTCTTCACAGATTAACAGATACAGAATTTTGACATTGCTGCATATAAGTACAGTATAATGTTTTCTTTTTTGCAATGGTAAAAACAAATTGTAATACAATGCAAGGGGGAGGCTAAAAACTCCCTCATTTATACCAAAAACAAAGAACCGAGTCCACACAGCTTATTGGGCTCAGCCACAACCCCAACATATTCTCAGTCATATTTCAGGGATGATTTAATCATCTCTGCAAAACTTTCCATCCCCACTTGTCTACAGGCCGAACAAGCCAGTCCAAACAGAGTCTATAATCATACTGATCATGACAAGTGCAGAGGTTTGAAAATCTGAGTTAAAAGTGTAATTGACTGTAATTAGAATTTAGGAATGTAACTGAGCCCAATTGCTTAGACTGCAAGTAACAAACACCATTTGGTTCTATGAAATGTTAATTTTCCTTTTCTATAAGCTATAGCTCTTTCAACCTTTTCTAGATAAATTATCTCATTCTTAAACTGATGAAAACTTAAGGTCTTGTCTTGACATTTGTTACGAAAAATAAAATGTTTTGCATATAAAATAATGGTGTTTACCAGAGTCTTCTGGGTGTCAATACCAAAACAGATATCGATACAGGTTAGAGGTGAAGAAAGTATTGCAGTTCTTTCTAGCCACTTCGTAACGTTTTGCCAAAAGGTTCGTACATAATCACAGTAAAAAAACAGATGGAGCAATGTTTGCTCTTCAGTGTTGCATAAATTACAATTTGGGGATGATTTTATACCAATTTTAAATAGAAATTTGTTTGTTGCAATTATACGGTGCAAAAACTTAAATTGAAAGGTTCTAATTTTTGTATCTAATGTGGCAAAGAATGAAATATTGAAACGCTTTCTCCATATAATCAAACTCTCAAGGGGTTGTTGCAAATCTGTTTCCCATTTTAACAAAACACGGGAATACTCGGTTGGACAGATCTTTTTTAACAACTGTGAGTAACAAAATTTAACAGGTGATTTATGGCATACAAATGCTTCCAACTTGTCATCAAAAACTTCCGGCTGCTCATCAACATTTACATGTTCTTGTTTCAAAGCTCTTTTCCACTCAGCAGGTATAGCTGATAAAATTGCAAAATAATCTAAATAGTTTGAAATAGGAAGATTAAATTCAGCCTGCAATTCTTCAAAAGACTTAAAAAAACCATTTTCTCGTATCAAGTCTCTAACGTAAGATATACTTGCATTGGACCACCTTTTGTAAAATACAGTTTTGCCTGCTACCTTAATAAATGAGTTATTCCAAATCGGTTGCCAAAGTATATCTTTATATCTAGCAGGGTTGTAGTATCTGTAATGGGCCCAAGCCTTTAATACATCAATCCAAAAGAGATTTACAGATAAGTGGTTACAATCGTGTGCACTAAAGTTTCCTCTGAAAACACTCTTTCCTCCACATTTCTCCAGAAAGAATTTAGAGAACAATTTCCATTTTTTGGTTCCTGTTTGAATTTCTTCCTCGAGAAATCTCTTTACCCAAGATACTTTTAATGCCTGACAAAAACTTTCTGCATGTGGCATTTTCAAGCCTCCATTTTTGTAATCATCATACATAATAATACGTTTAATACGGTCAGTTTTTTGGTTCCAAACTTAGGCATCACCAGTGACTTAATTATAGTAATTTTTCCTAGCAGTGTCAAGTTACGGTGTCTCCAAATGTTCAGTGTGCTTTCCGTTTCTTTCAACCTTATTTGGAAATTCTGGTTAAAACAGTCTACACTTCCTCTTAAAGGTATATATATTCCCAAGTAAAATAGATATTCTGTTACCCAGTTCATCTGGATATCTGAACACAAAGTGCCACTCCACGGACCAAGACAAGCGATGTTGCTTTTTTCAATATTAACTTTCATCCCACATATTTTTTGAAAAGCAGACAGTAAATGAAATGTGTTTCTTAAGTTCACTTCATTAGCAGATAAATATACAATCGTATCATCAGCGTATTGACTAACTCTGAGTTCGACTCCATCAATTTTAATGCCAGTAATGTTCTTACTTTGCCTTAACATGATACCTAGGATTTCAACTCCAACTAAAAACAAATAGGGTGATAAAGGGCAACCTTGTCTGACACCTTTTTGCAAATTAAAATTGCTTGAAGAATATCCATTGTTAATTACACAACTGGATATGTCCGAGTACATCACTCTAATCCATGTAATGAAGTCGTCTTTAAAACCAAAGGTTTTTAAGCAAGCTATTAAAAAATTCCACTCAATATTGTCAAATGCTTTTTCAAAGTCTATTGACACAGCTAAACCTTTGGATGGTTTCATTTGACAATACTGAATCACATCTTTCAATAGTCGAATATTTTCTCCAATATAACGATTTTTTAAGAAGCCTGTCTGATCAAAATCTATTAAAAAAGGCAGAACTTTCTTAAGTCTATTTGCAAGAACTTTTGCTAAAATTTTATAATCATTGTTCAGAAGTGTGATAGGTCTCCAGTTTTTCAAATGGAGCTTATCTTTACCCTTTTTTGGCAGTAAAGTGATGACACCCCGCTTCATCAGTGTAGACAGCTCTCCATCTATAAAACATGTGTTAAAAACTTGACATAGTATATCTTTTATGTCTTGCCAAAATACCTTGTAGAAATCTATAGGAAGGCCATCACAACCCGGAGTTTTTTCACTTGGAATTGATTTAACAGCCTCGAAACACTCTTTTTCAAATACCATGCCTTCACAGAGGTTTGCCTGTTCTTCTTTTAGCGTAGGCATTGAAATATTATCAAAAACTTCTTTAATGTCCCTTTCTTCAACTTTACATGATGTATATAAATTTTCATAAAAATCCTTTTCCATAATCAAAATTTCAGATGGGTCACAAACGATCTCGTCATTCTTTAGAAGTTTTTGAATATGTTTTTTGTTGTAATTTCTCTTCTCCAAATTAAAAAAATATTTTGTATTTTTTTCACCATCACTGACCCAAGAAGCCCGGGTTCTAATCATTGATCCCCTAACAAATTCTTCTTGAATTTTAGTTAATTCTGCTTTCTTGTTCAATAACAACTTTTCTAGATCATGATCATCAGGATTTTGATCAAAATCGTTTTGAAGTTTTTCTATTGATTCTGCTAATAATTGGAAGTTATGTTTTAAATCTCGTCTAATCTTTGAAGATAATTCAATACACTTTTGTTTTACTTTAAATTTAACAAACTCCCATAAGTTACAGACACTCATATGAGAGTGCAACTTAATTGTAGATATTATAACTTTTCTTATTTGTTCCCGATTGTATTCTTGTGACAAAAGAGATGTATTCATCTTCCAGAACCCTGGTCCTCTTTTAGGGACCTTCTTAATAACTATTAAGGAAATAGCTGAATGGTCACTCCTGTGCCCATAATGTATATTACAATCCTCAACATAGTTACAAATATTTTTAGAAACCAAGAAATAGTCTAACCTGCTACGTGAGAGTTTGGAGCGCCAAGTAAATTGTAGCTTACTGGGGTTTCTTTCACGCCAAACATCCACAAGATCAAAATCATCTTTTAAGGTTTCTAATGCATCATAACAACGGGGGTGATATCGAACATGAACTGGATACCGATCTAAAACAGGGTTTTGAACAGTGTTCAAATCACCACCTATGAACAAAGGTTCTTCACAATACTCAGTTAATACATCATGTAAATTTTGAAAAACATCCACCTTATCTTTGTTTGGGCCATATAAATTTACAACTGTAAACTTTGTAGTTTCACCATAAGACAAATTAAGCAAAAGTAACCTTCCTTCTTTGTCTCTGTGTACTTCCAAAACATCTAAACCACAGTTGGCTCTTAATAAAATACAGACACCTGCACTGTCCGACTGACCGTGACAAAAATATATTTTATTACCCCATTCACTTGACCACACTGCTTCACAGTTCTCTGTACTGTGTGTCTCTTGTAGTAAGAATAAATCATATTTTTGCCTTCTAAGCCAACTAAATAGACATCTTCGTTTCACATCATTAGCTAAACCTCTGACATTGAGAGAGTATAACCTAACCTCTATATTTTCACTCATTGTTCAAATTTGTCATCAATTTAGTTTTCATAGACCTGTACATGCAATCAATTTGCCATTTTATCTGAAGAAGCAAAACTACATACATACAAACTACAAAACTCTGTAGTAAATCCAATAGAGG
The DNA here is from genome assembly GCF_964275005.1 of Diadema setosum. Classification (NCBI taxonomy): domain Eukaryota; kingdom Metazoa; phylum Echinodermata; class Echinoidea; order Diadematoida; family Diadematidae; genus Diadema; species Diadema setosum. Next base: position 12,753,443 of record NC_092685.1, on the reverse strand, counting down.
GTGCTTATAATTAAAACCAAGCAAAGTCTTACTTTGAAACCTTTCATCTAGGCACTTATGACAATCCATTGTTTCTTCTCAAAATTCTCAAAAAAAAATTCTGAAACTCAGGGGGACAAAATAATGTTCGCAAAATTAACTTTCCTCTGCCATTCAAAAAGGCCCTAATCAATGTCCAGTGTTGAAACACGTTCATTTGTACGAATACCATGCTTTTCCCGCATCAACTATACTCTGTCTATAGATCGCGAATAGTCTTGAGTGGTCCTACTGCTCCCTTCCCTCCTTCCTTATACTTGATGACACGGGGGACAGACCAAGGAATAAATGCAAAATGGCCATCTTCGCGCAATTGCTTCACTTTTTTCATCAGCTGTTGGTGTTTTTCGCGCGTCGATTTGTGTACGTCGTCCGATACGAAAATACGGTTCCCACCGAATTCTACACCACGTTTGATAATAGCAGTCTTCAGCACCAATTCACGGTCTCCATAACGCAAAAAGCGAACGTGGATGGGGCGCGGTCTTTTGTTTCCCCTGGGTTCATCTGGTCGTACCGTCATCCTCATCGGAGTGCGATGGGCACGATCGATCTCCATAGAGTGCGGGATACCAAGAGCGTCGCGCACAAAGGCATGTACCACTGCCTTACAATCTGAGGCATCCTCCTCCGCACCTTCAGGCACATTGTGTAGGACTACATTGTTCCTTTTGTTTCTATTGACTAAATCTACGATCTGTGTCTCAAGCTTGACAATGGTGGACTTGTCTGCTTTAGATTCAATTTTACATTTCAGTTCCTCCAAATCAAGTTCAAAATGACTCAAACCATGATCCATCTCTGACACATGGTGTTCAATTTCAGCCACCTTAGATTCCACTTGTTCTGTTCTATCACACAGTTTGTCAAGTTTTGAAGAAACTGATTCAAGAAGTGGCATTTTTGACCAAATGTCCGCAAGCATCGAACTTTCACTGGGCATGTGTAGCATGCGGCCGGAGGGCGCAGGTGCGGTGCCCACCGGCAGCACCGCAGTTTCAGTGGAGGGCGCGGGCGTAGAGCCCACTGGCTTTGCTGTGCGAGGATGCTGCTGTGCAGCCATTTCACAGTCAGTCACACGTGCTTTGACTAGAACAGCGATGTACGATAGAAAAAGTACTTACTTATTTGCTTTTGAGTCCAATGTCACTTGTTCCATCAAAGTCAATATGACGAGGGATTTACACAGTCCATTCAGTCATCTCCAAAATAATCTCCGGGAAAAGCAAAAGTGGCAAAATAGGCCATTAAATCGGGAGAAAATTATCCAGACAACATGCCTTGGTGAAAGTATATAGCGCCCCCTCGCTCACCATTTCAAATGTGACTAGTATTCCCACATTTCATGAGATTCCTCCTATGTAGATATTCGAAGTGACAGGATATCATGAATATTCTCTGTACTCTCAACATCGAAACCTGAGGTGAAAAAATGTGAGGCAGATAGCACGGGAAATCAATAGAAGAAGTCTGAAGGACAGAAAAAGAAAAGGAGAACGGGAGGTGGTTGGTTTAACAATATTATACGGAGGCAGAGCAGACAAACCGGTATATAGGTAAGCATCTAAGCGGATTAATCAATCAGAGCAAATGGGGAAAAAGAATGATCGATAGAGAAACAGAGAAGAAGGGATGTAAGTAGGTAGATAGAAAGAGAAAGAGAGGGGGCGCAGAATGGTAAAGGTGTTTTGACTGCGACAGATGTTGCATTGTAACTTAGCACCATTCCATTATTACAATAATGATGTCCTCACTCCTGGGAGCTATGTCCTGGGAGCTATACAAGAGGAAACCAGAGATGTGTAAGTATGCGAAATGAAGCCTTGGAATCAGGAGGCAAGCGTTAACATATCCGGTTCCTGCTTTATGAACATCGTATCGACAACACAAACTCTGGTTTAAAAAAAAAAGAGACCCAAAACACACACACACACACACACACACACACACACGCACACACACACACACACACACACACACACACACACACAGATCATTCTTCGATATCTTGTACTGCATGGCGGAGGCATATTGTCACGAATATGCTCCATTTGTAACGAGACAAGAAACGTTGCCAATTTCACATGAATTTGATTCACAGTTGACTGTCAACGTTATGGCAAAATAAGCCAGTCATTTCCATAAAATTAGCCAACGCCAAGAAGATTAGAAGAACTAATCATTTCATTTTCACAATAACACAGACAGAGCTGTTTGTAAGAATTTTTTTACTGCAGAGATGTGTTGTTTGCAAACCAATGAAGGCAATTAATGGAAAACTAAAACCCTCATACCATGTAATGTCATTTACATTGTAAACCATTTACTGAGGTATTCCAATCGTTGTCTGATCTTAGCGTTGATTTATCTACGTAGAATGAAATCTCGGAGCTGATGTACTCCCTGCCTCAAGAATTATGGGTACATGGACAGACACAAACACAGTCATGCAGTCACCAACCCACGCCTTAATCATCACAGATACTCGCTCTTTTTTTCCGCAAAACGGAAGTAATCTTCCTTACAGTGATCATCGTGATGAAATGGATGACTGCCAGCAAGTTAATCGGATAAAGTTTCAGGCATTAAATTTGAGGAAGAAAATGATCTGGTTGTAAAATTTGATACATGGAGATTACTTTTTTTTTTCAAAATACGAAATAGATAGTGTCATTTTACTTCTTCTTCAAACTTTAACAATTTTTACTCATGAGTATAATAGTATGCGATTTTGCTGCTTTGATAATGTTACATTTCTAGGATCAGAGATCATGATGGTTTTTGACGATATATGAATTGCATTTCCTATATCGATTTCAATCGGTTACTTTGTTGAAAACTTTGTATCCTTTGGTCGCTGTGATCCAGAGATTTAGAAATTAAAGCAAACCAAACTTTAACGCTATGAAACATTAATAACTAAGCAAACTACCTATAGACGTTGCATAATCAATCCAAAAGTATCGTAACGACTCATCAACTTATCAATAAAATGGTTTTATCAAATGCAACCTTTCAAAGGATTGTCTCCTTGAGTAGACACAGATTTAACCATTTTACTTTTTTAACAATATGGAAATATGTTCACTTAAGGGAAAAAATAATTCCTTGACAACGTGATTTCATTCTTCATTGTATATTTTCTTAACTGGCGCTGACTGTTAACCTACTATTAACCCTTCTACATGCTTGAGATTATCGTGAGTGGACATTTTCTCAAAGCGTATTCATTCTGGAGTCAGTTTTCTTGCATTTTCTGTGGTACATGTAGTTTCTTTTATTAGGTGTCCATATTTTCTATTGCGTCACGAGAATACTGAACGTCACTCTCGTAAATGATAGTCTGGGTTGTTTTTTTTTTTTTAAGAAATAAGAAATGAACGCATTTCCGTGGCTCTATCAACAATTTGTAAAGAGGGTCACAAATGTTCTAATCACAAGGGAACAGTGGGCAATCGTTTCAATCAAACCTGATGAAACGAAGCCTCGTTAGTTGGTCCACCTGGTGCCCGCAGTAACTATGAAATAACTTTGAAGACAATTTCTTCGTTGTCATGACAAGCCGGCATGATCACCAGCGCCAATAAGATATGATTTTTTTTTCTTGTTGCCATGGGATTACATAGAACTGTCGTCCATCTGAAAAGAAAGGAAAGGAGTTTATTGCGTCATAGAATAATCAGGCGAATCAGACTCCTCCAACACAATCAGTTGATTGCATTAATTCTCTTTCTCTTTTCTCTATTTCAGCATGATTTTCTCCAGAGTGCTCTACTGATGATTGTTACAAAACGACATAGCAAAAACAAATACACACACACACAAATGTAAACTCGCTCATGGAGTAGTCTGAGAGTGTTTCTCGTAGGACTGTAAGAAATGGGTTTTCGTACGAGGGTAATTGATGGCACGATCAAGCTGTGAAAAATCGCATTCTCAATAATCATCTGTTTTATCTCTTGATGAAACACGGTTCGTGCTCTTCCTTCTCCATCCCCCCCCCCCCGCCCCGCCACTCGCTTTTGACGATGATAATTCATTTTCAAGCCTTAATCTTGTATTTAAGCTGCAAATCTCTCGTTACAATCAATGCAACCACATTGGATCGTACTTTGTTCGAGAGAGAGTGAGTGGTGTGTAAGTGTTCGCTCGGCTATGTGCAAAATAATTGAAACACGTCGTGGCGCGCTAGCCGATGCTGCATCCAATACTGGTTCCAGTTTAATCAGGTGTATGCCCAGAGAGAAAAGGTAATCACGGCACAGCACGGTGAACTGCTGCTTTTCTCTGCTCAAGGTCGCATCATGTTATACATGACGTGAAGTCTCTTAGTGAGTGACCACCGCAACTGCTAGTACAGTCTTGTAATGATATTCATTAAAGAAAACCATCCCTGGCTTTGCTCCCGGACTTAAAGCCCGGAGAAAGCCAAAAAACAAATTTGAAGATTCATCCAATCTCTCCGCCCCCCCCCCCCCCCTCCTCATGAATTTCGTGTCTCCTTGCGTGGGTTCCAAGAAAGATTTCTGTAACGTAGGCCCTACTGTTCAGGGATATTTGTCATACACACACACACACATACACACGCACACACACACAGAGACTAGATCAGGTATAATTAGGTCTCATAAATAACACCTACATAATCTTATTTCATGACTATGATTTTTTCTCCCTCTCCTCCTGTCATCCAGATTAAACGCGTCGTTCGACAACAAGGCTTCACCCGGGATAAACGCGGTTTCAAGGATCTGAAAAAGCTTTACGAAAAATACGACTACCCAAAACTGAAGCCAGCGAGCCAAGAGGAGCCGAAGACATGGAAGAATGCCCCGTTCAATGATCCTCTCCTATCCAAGCAGTGGTATCTCGTAAGTATTGCTTGGGCCCAGTTGCCATGGTAATCCTCCATTTATTTTATAAAATACCTGTCTCTCTTCTTAAAGTGACGTGAATGAACTTCTAGGTCTAAAACTGCGAGTTGCTGGTCTACTTTAGTGCGCTATCTGATTTTTACTCTTTCTTTTCTGGTAAACATATAGCTTACGCAATCATGTCCATAGTTACGGCGATTGTATTCCTTTGATGGGATCAGGATGGTGTTGTTAATCTGAAGTGTCAGCTAAATCTCTTGCAGTGATTAGATATAGAATGTCATTAATAAACATGCAAGATACCATGGATGGAAGCAAACTAACAGTTCGCCTCATAAAAACTAAACATAATAATTCATATAATCATAGAAACAATGTCAGTATGTACCTACGTTTATTCCCGTCAGCGTGTAAATGGCCTGTGCATTGCACCATGATGCTGCGTGAGTAGATAAATTATGATCAAATAAATATGACTTCAATGACTCTTTTATAAAGGACTGTCATGATTTCCCTTCCGAGCGACCTATTCTGTGCAGATTGAACTGTATAGGACCTACTGGCATAATCTCGTCAGATTTGTCAAGCATTCTTAGCATAATGATAGTAAAGACGAGGCTGTAAGTTCACATCGCACGTAGATGTTTTTGCTGACGGGTAGGCTTACGCTTGATACCCGACTCTGCCCCTATCAATACTCACTCCACCCCCACCCTCGCGTGCCCCCATCATCCTCGAGCTTACACCTGATATCCTCGTCAACACCTCAATTTCGGACAACATCCACATAATGGATTAGCCATGGTGGCATCTTTTCTTCTCTTCCATTTACCCCATGTGTGGTCTTGGCTTCTCGCTGTTCTTTTCTTTTTCTTCTTTACGTTCATCAAATTGATTCATGTCACGGTCACGACGCGAATGCGGAATGACGGAATGACTTTACTATAAGATGCAATCTATCATCGGCTTACACATCCAATCATGGAACATTCCTGTCATTTTGGTCAGTTAAATGCCTAAACCGTATGCCATTATTTGTATTGTTTGCTTCAGAAATACCTGCATTCTAATAGATATTATCTTTGTCTTGTAATGATCAAAATCAAATGATACATGTGCCGTTTAGGATGCTGAAAATAGGAAGAAAAATGAAGTAGCAATCATGTTACGAGATCTTCTGAGTCAAACTTTGTGACGGATTAATCTATTACGCTTATTGCTGTTAGTCACAATCAATTAATTGCTATTCCCGGCAGTGTAAACATTTTTTGGTTTCTTTTAACGTCACCAAACCAGGAGTGATAGGTTTGGCTTAAGGAACTAATTCTCATTAGTATTCGGGGACATTGATGCCTCACACTTTTCATGTCGAGAACAAAAATCCTCCCCCACGCCTACACCCCTGATCCTCTGAGGCAAGAGGCAAAGTGTTGGATGTGAAACTTTAGAAATTCCTTACCCTATCCTTTTCCGGGTCTTTACTACAGCAAAATCCTTGCTGTTCGATTTCTTCCTATGCATCATTTTTTCCCGCACTCCTGCGTTTTCAATTCATAAGAACATCATAAAACTGTTTGCAAAATACTATTCGATCTTTAAAGGTGTTCGACTTTCTCATGTAGCGTTTTCTCGTCAACCTTCCAGTAATCAAAACCCTGTTTTGGAGGCAGGAAATGACCGAAAGATGTTTGTGTACTCTTTCAAGGAAGACGTGGATTGCCTGACAATGCCACTGGGCAATAAAACTGTCGGATAAAGGGAAAATGAGAAAGGGAGAAATAAAGGAAGACATGGTGTATACGCCAGACACGGCGAAGACGGAGGGCCGTACTGGGAATGAAACAACATCCTATTGCTGTGCGTCTCTCTGTGCAGGAAAGCGGTAACCAATCCCAATCTGGAAGAATAGATGAAAATATATCAGATACAAACCCTTCGGATGTTTAAAGAATATTGATGGAAAGGTCAGTTTGAAAAACGATTGTACCATTGATCCATAACATATACTGCGCTGGGCAGGAAGTCTAGAAAAATGGAGGCTTCTCCGCGGTATATGTTGTTGCTCCTCCTTCCTTGAGTCTCTCTGTCTGTCTTTCTGTCTGTCTACTCTTAATGTATGTGTCTATCAAACTATCTATCTATTCTTTCGTCTATCCACCCACTAATACTGTCAGTGTAGAGATTTTTGCGGTGTACCACTTTTACGCTATCTGTTTTTCAAGTGGAGGTCTATTACCACTGCGTCCAAAGAAACCGCGCCAACCTCAAACTAATGGAGATCCAAGTATTCCTATCAGTGCCTATAGTGGAATCTCCCTAAGAATCCCCTGCCACAGGAAGACGATTTTTTTTTTTTTCAGTCTGAGTTTCTTTTCATTTCAGTCTCAGAAGATCTCAAAGAAACCATACAGATTTCCCCGCGGTATGATGTTGTCCCTCATATGTCTTCTGTCTATCTGTCTGTATGTCTGTCTGTCTACCTACCTACCTACCTATTTATCTGTCTGTCTGTCTGTCTGTCTGTCTATCTATCTATCTGTCTGTCTGCCTATCTATTCATCTATCCACCTACTAATATCTTCGACTCAAGTGGGAGCCCATTGCTAAACTGCGTCCAAAGAAACCACACCAGTCTCGCACTAATGAAGATCCAAGTATTCCTTGTGGGCATTGGTACGCAAGAATCAACGGCCAAAGGCAATTCGATGATTATACAAAATCATTTGCGACTCACGACCATCCATGACATGCCACCGCTATTCGGGCATCGTGGCAACCGACTTTCGAGCTTTGAATATACGTACACCGGAAGGGCGAGCATGTAATCACAGTGTGATGTAAATCAGTTATGCGTGTCAATCGACGTCATAATCATCGTCAATCGGATGATCTGTTGATCCTTGGAAAGTGGAGCGTAAGCACTCACGCAAAAGCATTTAGACAATGGACGACCTACCTTTACCTGATCCTTAAAGAGACGAGGTTATTGGCGATTCCTTCTCTTCCTCTCTCGATCTCTCTCTTCTTCTTTTTTTTTTCTTTTTTTTAGGTGATCCGAGTATCCTCTCGGATCACCTTCTGTATCTGTACGGATTCTTTGTTGGTTCTTCTTCTTTATTTCTGGACAAAAGTTGTGTATCTACGTACTCAGAAAGTACTCAGAGTATCAACTTCAAACTCATACCATATATGTATCATGTCCCAAAGACGACAAATTTTATAAAATCATAGTGATCAGTCGACCGTGACGTCACTATGACGTCATTATATGAAAACACATTTTCACTCCTATCTCATTAATGGAATGGAATTTTTCAATGAAATTTACGTCACATATAGTTCAAGTCAAGCGCATTCTACTCATATAATCAAAATTCATATTTTCTCTTAAAACGTGCGCGTACGCGCGCGTTGAAATATTTGTATGCTCAAATCGAGCTCAAAATTTTTTTGCACACGTTTCAGACCATTTGGAGCATTTTTTGAAAAATTGAAAAAATCGGACGGACGCGTACGCGCGCGCGCATATACGCACGCACAGCTCATATGCAATAACAATTTCACGTTTTTTCACTTTGATCGGATGTCTGAAATGTCAAGGAATATTTCTACCAAGTTTCAAGTCAATCCCACTCAAAATGACGTCATACGGGTCCGTCAAAGTTGAAATTCCGCGCGCGCGTCAATGGCGATATACAGTGCAACAATGCCAAAAAACTGCCAATTTTAAATCCGATTTTACTCGTCAGGATGGACGGTGACCCCCCATTTTCTTTACATATTCTGAAAGCTGATGAGTTGTACATGTCATTTCATGGGTTGGCAATGCTGGAAAAAATGATGAAAAAATATCAAATTTCTTAATAAATCAAAACAAGTCAATTTTCAAAATGACGTCATCAAATTTCAAGTTTACTCGAGCGTATCTCACTTATCCTTAGTCAATTTTCACCCAGATTTCAGTATGCTGTAGCTTATTTAATACTCTATCAGTTTTAATCAATCCAAAATTTCGCTGGATGAAGTCTTCACCTCGTAAAAATAGATTGAAGGTAACCTCGTCAAATTTGATCCATTTGCGAGTTATCTCTATAGGAGTGCAGTTTTTCTTGAAATGAAAATCAACATGACTGTCTTTATCGAGCACTATCTAACTTATCCTACGGTGAATTTCTCCCAGATTTTAATGTGTTAGTTGAGACTTTGCGCTATCGGTAATGTGTCCTCCGTTGTTTTTTTTTCATACGACGTCGAAATCACGTCGAAAAACTTCGCTTAAATTAAAGCTTAGCTTCGATGTATTTTCATATTTCTTTCTTTTTGCACATTTCTTTGCAATAACACATGAAAGACATTCCCTAGTACCCCCATATTTTGAACATGTTTAGTTCATGTGACGTACATTATTTTATAAGGTCACAACTACTTGATCGAACACCATCTTGGGTAGGTAAATTAGGGTCAAAGGTCATAAATTTATCATCCTGTATCTTGGTGAATACATGTCCTATCTTTCCAATATTTCGCACACACAAAGACCACGTTACCAAGATCATTTCACAAAATAACCAGTTTTTTCTTAGATGCCATTTTAGCTGTGCAAAGTGGGGTCAATGGTCAAATATACTTCATTATGTATCTTCGTTATAGTGTATACCGACTTTGGTACCAAAGATGGCAGACCTGACTCTCTTTTCTGAATGAGAATCCAAATATCACATGGCCAATGTCCATAACCACAGATGAAACCTTTACGGTCATGCCTATTGGGATCAGGACTCAAATCATTGATTTTCGAAAAGAGTACTAGCTCACTTACCCTTCGGTGAATTTCTCCCAGATTTTAATATGTTGTAGCTGAGACTTTGCGCTATCGTACGTGTCCCCTTTGTTTTTCATACGGTGTCGGGATCACGTCCAAAAACGTGGTTAAAATTAAAGGTTATCTTCGATGTATTTTCACATTTCTTTCTTTCTCCAATTTTCTTTGCAATAACTCAAGAACAATAGCCCCTATCACCCCCATATTTTGCACATGTTTAGTTCATGGTACGTACATTATTTCATAAAATAACAACTACTTGATCAGACACCGTCTTGACATGTAAATAAGGGTCAAAGATCATAAATGTTTCATCCTGTATTTTAGTCAATACATGTCCTATCTCTCCCATATGTTGCACACGCAAAGACCATGTCACATCGATCATTTCACAAAGTAATCACTTTTTGTTCAGATGCCATCTTGGCTGTGCAAAGTGGGCTCAATGATCAAATATACTTCATTCTGTATCCTCGTTATAGTGTGAACGGAATTTGGTACCATAGATGGCAGACATGACTCCCTTTTCAAAATCAGTATCCAAACATCACACAGCCAATATCCCTAAACACAGATGAAACCTGTATAGTCATGCCTATATTGGGATCAAAACTCAAACCACTGATTTTCAAAAGATCGGATCACCTAATTTGTCAGTCTTGACAAATTCCAAGTCTAGTTTTTTTTTTTGCATTGCTCAATCCAGCTATAACTTCTTATCACAGTCACGAAGAAGCCAACTTTAGGGATACAGTGAAAGCGGCAGATGAAATTATCTTATCACACTAATGAAAATGGCTTTATTTAGTGCACTTTGTAGTGCATAGTTTTGCTGCTATGTGTGCTCAAGCCTGTTGAGATATACAGTCTGAAGTTGCAAGTAGAAACCAATCACTTGGTCATCAATAAACGTCTGTGCATAAGACACTGTTGAGAGCCACTGGCACGCGAATCTTGTGCCACTTACTGTGTGCTCCATACTTACTAGAAGCACTTTCGGACAAACTCGAAACTGATGAAACGAAGGGATACAAAACACCCTAACAGACGAAATGTCAGACCCTAAAAATTCTCAATTACGGGTAGGGCCTATATATCCAGGTTCTCGAAGAAAAACGCTTTCATGATGATGGTAACGCGATGACGTTTACAGGATTGTTCTGTATATTTTACGACTATGCATTTTACTCTCAAAACGTGCCAAGAACTGCTGTTCTTGGATATTTTTGGAGCAATATAGTTCTTTCATCGTTTCTGTTGTGTGTGGGTTGTTCTTTTTTTCTTGCTAGATACGCATAGCTAATTTCACACTGGGAGGTGAAACTGATGACAAAGTGGATTGCTATTAAAAAAAAAAAAGTTTTAAAGAGGTTGCTGTGTTTATTTCATCATATGATGTTGTTACCTCACAGAGAATTGAATATATTAGCCTAACTTGACTATGTCTGTTGTTGGTATGGTGTCTGAAGGAAATTAAGGTAAAAAGAATAAGCAATCACTAGGAGTGTACAACCAAACTTGACCTTTTCCTGTCGCGATGGAACAAACTACTCAAAGATCACAAACCGAACGTGAGCCGCCGAGAACCAAGGGAAAGGCGCGGAAAAGTCTAATATCCCGCTTGCTGACGGCCATTGGAAATGTATTGACATCATTAGCAAACCTGAGCAAACACATCGGCTGCCAAAGCCGGGAGAGCACTAATTTATCTGTCGAGAGATATTCCCCGAGGTGCTGTCGGCGCGGCCCTACGGTCAGAGAGCGATGGGGATATAGGAGAGCACAGCCGCCAGCAAACATCTTGTCGAATTGCCCGGCGTGAGTAGGGACTGTTCCTTCTCAAGAGACGTACACTTCAAAACGTCTTCTTCCCACAAGTACTGCTGTGGACTTCGGCCCGGATTGGTCCAATGGAGCCGTGGGTGGAAGCAGCATACACTAGCAGTCATAAGCACTTTACAACTTGTAGCAACATGAGATCAACAGTGGACAGAGTATTAAGAGCAGATGATGTCGTGAATTCCACGTCCCTTGAAGACTATGATTGATTATATATAAGGAACAAAAATAAATCGCTATAATAATATGTCACATTTTTTGTGATCCAAAGGAGGAAGCAGAAATTTTGCTATTTTCAGCATGTTAGCTATTGTCACAACAGAGAGTAAGTTCGTGACTGAAATATTAATTAGAGCACCCGACGGTACATCCACTGGATTGCCATGGCTCAGGGATTTAGCATTCTGATCAGTCAGACGTGCCTGTAAACTTAATAACCCGCCGTGTTCCCTTGAAGTATCTTTGCGTCGTCCTAGTCTCATTAAACGTCCACTGCACTAAGTGATCACTGCGGATACTGGATCTTATTCTTCAAGCACTTATTCCCCATTGTGAAAACACCATTGTTGACAGTGTGTAGTCAAACAATGATAATTACAAAGAATGGGATATTCAAGATCGATGTTTGATGGTGTGTTGTTGTCCTTTTTGAAATTAAGAAGGCAAACTTCCCATTTTCTCCCATGCTTTGTATGGAAGAATAGAAAACGCTGTATTTTTTTGCTTTTATTTCTTGCATTAATTGAATATACCTCGAAGAATATGATACTGCCACGTCTGTTGCCATGGAAACTGCTTATATATTACCTAAAATATATCAAGACGGTTGACAGAACCTGATTTTTTCTAGGCATGCTGGATCTATCATTTACGCTCAAGATAAAAACATGTGATCAAAATAAATCAAGGTGACCTTCACCTAATTTAGCGTAAAAATATTAATTTCCATGACGCAATTCCTAAAACCCGGCATACAAATGTTACATTTAGCACTCGATTCTACATAGACATCATGCTATCTATAAAATCAAGCGAAGAAGTGTTCTTTGGCTGGACAAAGTAGAAGAATGGACAATCCTCAATGTGTTAATTTGAGACCGTCACAGCAGGTAAAAACCATCATGTATTAAGTAGAGAACTAAGCTCTGTATACCCTGTTTGAGCTCAAGTGCACATCTGAATTCTGATGAATGCTACTCACACCAAGAAAAAACATTCGGGAGCGCTTATGAAGGGTATTATCTTATTACAATGCAAACATACACTGTGTCCTCGGCTTCCCCCTTTTTTTCTCTTTTTTTTTCACGTATGCTTATACTATCTGTGACATTTTAGTTTCTTTTTTTATGATTCTAATGTGAAGCAACCGTATCAGCCTTCGAGCTGCTGGATTGTTATTTTATTTTATTTTTTTTTTGCACAATAAAACACATTGAATTGAATTGAATTTGTGGGGGGGGGGTCCGTGTGTCCTGGAATTTTGTACTCAATTAATAAAAATCCACTAAAATTCATTGATCCATTTCAATACATTGATTATTTCTTAGTAATTGTACTCTGCTAACTTATCATAGCAATGATGATTTCATTGGTATGTATCTTTTTCAAGCAAAGCAATCATATAAACACAATTCTTCCCTAGCCTGGCGGCCCTTTGAGGAAACAAACAGAAAAAGTACATCAACACTTTATCTAAGTTATACAGCAACTTGATAGTCCAGTAATTGCCACATTGTATACCCTACATTGAGAGGATTTAAAGTCGTCACTACTTGTGACTCTCTTGCGGCTGCTCAGAGTGAGCACAAGCAAGCATAAGGTTTGTCAGACATCTATAAATATGGCGGGAAAAGGGCTTTCCAAGAGCTTTATAGTTGGTTGGCAGCATAGGTTGATCGATGGGCAAAGCGCATCGAGGCGGACATTCCATAAATGAGTCGAGATTGAATGCTCGTGTTGTGAAGGAGGAGGGGGAAAACAGAATGCAAGCACGCCGCTATTTGGCGGTCTGTTCGAAGTAATGGAATAAAGGGGCGAAAGAAGTGCAGCAAACTTCATCTTGAGGGTGTTAATGTCACCATTGATTTGCATGGCAGGATTGACTCAGATATGCAGGAGACAGACAAAATCTTTCAGATTTTTTTTTTTTAATCCATTTTTTTTTAACCGATAGCACTCACGATGGCATAATGCCATTTCCAGGATTTGAATTCATTCGCATTTCCCTCGGGATAGGCGAGAAAAGCTTCTGACCTAATAAAAGCTTTCTAGCAGTCATATCGTCCGCAATGAAGGAGAGCGAAGTCCCGCCGAATTATCTTCCCTGCATTTGCGCTTTTAGAATTTATTTCACTTCGAAGTAATGTCATTAATCACCCACATGCAAAATTCATGTGTATTTCTCGCGGCAAAACCCCGGGCCATCAATCTCAATGCATGTTTATTTCGCTCTACCCTTTATGTATGCTTCTGTACACTTGTTAATGTATGTGAGGATGTTCACGCATATTTTGATATATAACTACATATACAATCATATCACCATTCCTCAATGTACGTGAACGAATTTTGAACAGAATTCACTGGTCTGTAATTTTTTTTTTTAATCGAAATTTGCGAATTGAACTGAAGCTTTCAATGTATTATTTTTTATACACACACGTATACACACACACACACACACACACACACACACACACACACACACACACACACACACACACATACACACAATCTTTCCCTCTCAACTTCATTTACTCACTCACTCTTCACGTGCAGAAAAATGTCGGTCAGGCAAACGGTAGACCAGGACTGGATTTGAACGTGGAGGAAGCATGGAAAGCTGGCTACACTGGAAAAGGGGTTACCATAGCAATCATGGATGACGGTGAGTTGTGAGGCAACCGATTTACGCAAAAAAAAAAAAAATGCACACAGTGGCCCAAATTCACGAAAGCCGTACAATTTTGAACCGTGGGTTTAAATCATGGCTTGATTGTACCGCAGTTTTGTACCATGGTACAAAATCTGCATTTCACGATGGAGGTACAACTTTAAACCGTGGTCTTATTTTGAACCAGGGCTAAGTAGACCATGATTGATTTAAAGGGATGCTAAAGTTTCGGTTGGCATGGGGCTTAATGTTGCCAACGTTTTTTGGTAATGATATTTTGAGATAACGAGAAACCTCTTCTGAAATATTATGAAAGAGCATATAATTCTAAAAAGGAATTCAAAGTTTATTTGATGGAAAACGGTTTTGAAATGGCTGATATGTCTGAAATAAAGCGGTCCTGATAAAAGGTGTGACCCACCTTTCATTAGGATGGCTTTGTTTTACGTTGCTTTTGGATATCTCAGCCTTTTCAAAACCGATTTTAACCAAATAAAAGTTGAATTTCTCTGTTATGCTTGTTAACACTTCATAAAGTGGTTTCTAGATCTCTCGCAAAAAGTTGGAAGGTGATTTCCCACCTTAACCAATACTATACAATTTGTTTAAAATATCGCTTTCGTGCATTCGTTCCAGTAAGTCACAGAGATCTTTGGTATTACCTTAATCCGTGTCTCTATTGAATGTCCAATTTAAACACTTGCGGCCTAACTTTGATGGGGGGGGGGGGGGGTTGAGGACCAGGCGTTTAGAAATACGATGCCTGAAAACATTCAAACATCAATATGACCTTAAAGATCGCCTTCAGCTATCATAGGCCCTCTATGTGTCATGTATACCATGTTCGGCAACTCTGTATAGTGATTTGTTTTTCGGCCAAAATTATCATTAGACAACCATTTTAATCCCACTTTTTGCACTTTTCGCTAAGCACTAAAAATAAAAACTCTGACGACCTGTAGTATTTGCTATAATCACTATGCGACAATCATCAAAATCACATGTAAACTAACCATATCCAGCATCCAGCTGAAAAAAAGGAGTTTACAGTTCCTTGTTCTGAAATAAAAGTGTGTCAGAATGTTCATCTTTTCTCTTTCTTGTTTCTCCTTTTTTTCAAATTCAACCTCTCAGTGTTTTTTCCACGCTGTACCCAACCTTGCGGCATACTATTATGTTGATAATCACGTCTATCTGTCTGACTAGTTAGTTATCTAATTGTCGCTAAACGTATGTCTAGGGTCCTATCTCTTTTATCCGCTTTTTAATTCATACAATGGCCCGTCGTCCTTCCAAACGTTCTTGAAGTAAAGAAGAAACCACCTGTTAATTCAAAGCAATATGAATGTCTCAATATTTTTTTTCAAAGTTTACGATTCTTTTCTGGGTTTTGTTTTTCTTGCCGTTTTCTTTGTTGTTTACTGGCCATAGGTATCGACTATCTGCACCCTGACCTGGCGCCAAATTTCAATGCAAATGCGAGTTACGATTTCAGCAGCAACGACCCCCTCCCTTATCCGCGCTACACTGATGAT
Organism: Diadema setosum; assembly: GCF_964275005.1. Classification (NCBI taxonomy): domain Eukaryota; kingdom Metazoa; phylum Echinodermata; class Echinoidea; order Diadematoida; family Diadematidae; genus Diadema; species Diadema setosum. Next base: position 12,737,441 of record NC_092685.1, on the reverse strand, counting down.
TGGTTTAACAGGTACTGTGTGCTGGCCATCAATTACTTTCAATGAGCTGCTTCAGTTTCCATAAGAGAGAACTAGCTAATGTGTGTATACGTGTGTGTTAGGGTGTGTGTGTGTGTGTGTGTGTGTGTGTGTGTGTGTGTGTGTGTGTGTGTGTGTGTGCGTGTGTGTGTGCGTGTGTGTGTGTGTATGTTGTGAATACGGTTAGTGTTCCATTCGCGAAATTGAATAATCTGATATCTATCGTCTGCAGTCTGTTGTTAACGATGGTGATGGTGGTACCCGAGATTTAATACAAACGTGGATCATTGCAACTGATAGACAAATTGCCCTGCATCGACGTAAATAAGCACTGGACTATGATAAGTTGTTCATCAATTCGAATAATTACGCAGTACCCGCTGCACGCCATAAGGATTAGGACCAGCATTGGCTGTAGGACGGAAGCTCGTCTAGTGGATAGGACGTCTGTCCGGTGATCAGGTCTCTGCTCGAGTATATATGCCCATGATTTCTGTTGTCATGGCTACTACTAAAACACTGATTCATCCAGTGCTTATCTACGTCGATGTAGAGCAGTTTGTCAATCAGTTGCAATGAAAACAATTTTCTTCAATTCGAATAAACGTGGAGTAGCAATGACATCAGAACCATTATCTCAATCAATTCAACAACAAAACCTGATTATAGTATAATGATTTTGAGATCCCGGTCCATGAAAACATGCTTTGTATGTTGTTTATTCCGAAAAGACGAGACGCTCATTTTGAATCGTAATGCTGACCGAAAATGATTTACGAGTTGCCGTTCTCATATATAATATCGAAATTTGATTGATTTATTCATTAATATCAATGTGGACTCTGAGCCATGCTAACAAAAATTTTAGACCTTTGTATATATTGAAGAGGGGAACTAAAAAAAGCATGTTTACCTGTTTTGTGATTATTGGGACGTATTAGGTGACAGGATCCGTGATTGATCTGTGTTCCATTTTCAAATCTAGTAGCAGTTATACTAACGTGATTTGCCATTTATTACGCCTACATTCAGAGAGCCAAATAGAAAAGTTTCATGTCGTTAAGATCTCATTCGATTTGAATTGAATTGAAAAGAGGGATAGAGAAATGAGATAGAGACGACAAGAAGGGAATTAGGAAACAAACGGCTGGATTGTAATGATCTGATTAGATGGAACTCTTCCAGGAAACCAATTTTATTATTCTAAATTCCAGCCTATCTGCCCCTGTGCACTTTCAAGCACTTGCACGCACATTCACCACCATCACACATCAGAGTTTATTTTCCCCTGCCATTTTCGTAGCAGAATTTGTATTGTTACGAATTTAATACGTCCCTACCTTTTCCTCGGGCCGGCCATCTTTTCAAGCAATGCTTACAATGGCGGCCCTCTGCATTATCGCTTCTTGAATATAATATTGTTATTGTAATCCCTACCGCATAGACATGCATACTGTAATATTATATCATTAATTTCCTTTTATATCGTTGTTTATGCAAGTCAAACGACTCTGTTTCAAATATACTTTGTATGTTTCCCATGTTCATGATTATGTAATTTATGTATATATTGATTTGCAGAAAATAAAGTATCTATCAAACAAACAAACAAACCCATTATGGTCATAATATCCCATTCCTTTGCAATGGTCGATTGACGACGTTCTGGAGCAAACGTCACTAACCATTGTAGAAATGCGAAGCAGATTTCATCCTCCATTCACATTATGAAGGAGTATGTTTCTAAAATAGTGTTTGATATCTTTGTCATTGCTTTGTTTGACACTTGAACTCTTTCCTTTGTTGTTGTTGTATGCAAAATATTCGAATAGCATTTTTATCTTCAATCACAATACCCCTGGCGGCATTCTATATGCACGCACGCATCCAGCGCATAGTCTGACCTTTCGGATGAAAAGCGAATGCCGTCTGTAGGGGTGGATAAAAATACCACCTACTTCTTCATATTTTTTGACACATCTCTATTTCAGCCACGGAACACGATGTGCCGGAGAAGTGTCGGGAGTAGCAAACAATGGCGTTTGCGGAGTGGGCATCGCTTACAACTCCAAGATTGCTGGTGGGTTCGATTCACATTTTATTATTTCATTTTTTATTGGAGTACGTATACAAATGACATGCACAAAGAATGACGTTTTCGAAAATTCACAGGAAGTGCAGTGAAGAACAAATAGTTCCGGATAATATCGAACAAAACACGGGTTCTCGGGTACTAGTAACCAAGCACTGTACAGCATACGATGTAGTATTCATTTATTCATCTGTAAAATATCAGAATGCCAGCTTTCATAATGAGAAAATGCAATGACTGACTTGAAAGCGTCTCAACGTTAATGACATTATTACATGTCCGTTATTCCGAACAAGATTTTTTTTTTTTTCTCATGGATTACACTGAGCCCAGTGCTTAGCCTAATATCCTTTTCATTCGCTGTTCAGTCATTACCACATATCTACATGGATATATGGCACGCAGAACATTAACTTCAAGTTTGCTGTTGGTTTTTTGTGTGTATGTGTGTGTGTGTGTGCTTTGTGTTTTTTTTATGTAATAATAATGATAATAATAATAATGATAATAATAATAATAGTAATGATAATAAATTACACTGATTTTGTAAAGCGCTTAATACAATGTTTCTAAGCGCATAAGGAAAAGACGAAATGAAAATAAATAACGAGAAGTAACAAACAAGTCAAAATACAAGTAAGAATGATTTGAAATACATCAGTGTGTACCAGTAAATACATTTAACAAGTAAGTAAATGCAACAACTTTACTATTTTGGACAATAAATTTTGCTCCAATCTGTACATGTATAATCTTGTATGCATCATCAATACAACAACGGGGCTGTACAGATCACGACCTATACAGACGGATTGGTAAGGTATTTCGAAGTCAGCATCATTACTTATCATTCGTTTCAAAAGCTTTTCGTATAGAAAGTGATGATTTAGCTAACGATCGACGGAGCACCGTATGATTTAAAATGTTTTTGTTGAACGAATATCAAACTTGTCATCGATGTACTGCTGAATATTCTTTTGTATTGATATGATCCTCAGTGCATTGTTTGTTATTTTCCAATTACTTTTTAATTCAGTTGTACTTTGAATCAGAGCAAAACCCTGGCTTCGACAGTGTATTTGTTTCTGTAAATCTGTTTACATGATTTTCGTCATTCTCTTTCCCACAAGGTATTCGGATGTTGGATCAGCCGTACATGACGGATATAATCGAAGCTAGCTCTATGAGTCATCTACCCCAGGAAGTGGATATCTACAGCGCCAGTTGGGGTCCCCAGGACAACGGACGCACGGTTGACGGGCCCCGAGACTTTACTCTAGACGCCATTGCCAACGGCGTGAACAACGTGAGTGTTGTTGAAATTTGCTGTTTTGCTTTAAAATGAATATTTATCAGATTTGTTTTTTGTCATCCCCAGAATATGTCTCTCCGAATTCCACGCTTTAATCTCTCCGCTTATTCCGGCATTGACACTCGACTTTACGAAAACAGTTCCTCTTTTTTTTTTTCAGTTGAGCTGTTTGGAGCAGGCCTACTTGATTAGGAGAGGAAGTGAACAATAAGAATAATTATATAAATTGAAATTCATCTGATTTTTGTTTTATTCTACAGAGAAAAAAAAATGCAAAAGAAATCGAAATAGACAAGAGTGATAAGTAACTATTTTGCATTCAATGATGCTGATTAGTTATACAGAAATTTGAAGCCATCCTATATAAAACTCGTCATGTCGTAATTTTCTGTTTAATATGTTATCAGGGCCGAGGTGGAAAGGGTAGCATCTACGTGTGGGCTTCCGGTGATGGCGGCCCAATGGATGACTGCAATTGTGACGGGTATGCGTCCAGCATGTGGACAGTCTCCATCAACAGCGCCATAAACGACGGCAGGACTGCCCTCTACGACGAGTCCTGTTCCTCCACACTGGCTTCCACATTCAGCAATGGTCGTAACCAGCACCCCGAAGCTGGAGTGGTAAGCTGCTTTCGCCTGTTAAAACCTATTCGATAATTTAGCTCTAAACACTAAACGGCCACAGAAGGAATGACCTTTTTTTTTTTGGGGGGGGGGGGGGGTTTATCTGCAAAATACTCTTCATTTTCACCAACCATCACGAAACCTCTTCTCATCTTACTCACAAATAAACAATTCAATTCAATTCAATAGTTTATTTATTTCCATCATCAAAAAGAAAAGAAAAGAAAAACTTGACATAATCCAAAGTGATACAGTTTTTTTTTTTCATTTCTCTTACACTCGTCTGATAAAGGATTTTTTTAAATACAATATAAAGTATTTATATTATACGCGAATGATGTCGTATAAAAGAAACTATGCACTTTGCCATGGCAACAAAAATAGTATATAATCACAATGATGGAAAACAGTGTTCCACTAAAAAAGCCAAGCTTGTAAGACGTGGAACACTGGAACAAAACAACAACAGCACCAATTTGTTATACCAATAAAACATAATATCATTTAAAATTCTTCTATATACTATTGTACAGTTACTCATTGATGATGCTGATACTATGAACAATGCTTACTAGGATTTTAGAATGCAAACGTATAAACTATATAACATATCACATTTGTGGCACAGTCACTGTGGGGCAAGGTATGCCAGGAAAATTGAACGGAAAGGAAGACATGCAATCGGCCACAAAAAAAAAAACAACAACAACAAACAAACATAACGACAACAACAACAACAACAATAACACAAAACACAGAAATAACAGAATTTGAGGAAATGCACTCAGACAGATACTGGACAACGAAGAACGAGGAAAAAGGAGCAGGGAAGAATACAGAAGGAAAAGGAGAGGAAAAGGAGAGGGATGGAAAAGGTCTGTGGACACACTACAAACACCAAATACAATTGTGGGGGGGGGGGGGGTCGTCCTTGTTCATGTAAAACTTCATACAGGCCCTGTCACACCTTTCCGGGTAAGCTACGCGGGCTTGTTGCGAGTAGGGATTTTCCAGCACGCAGGAGAATTTTCTGCGGGCGGACAAGGATGTTGGCGAGTTCCGTAGTTGCGCCTTACTGCTAGACGCGTACTATTTACCTGCTACTTGCGTGTATTCCGTGTGGCCTGCGTGAGAGCTTTGGAACCGATCCATTTCCAGCTACGAGTGACATACGGGGACTGCGAAGTGTCTGCGTTACAACTGCGAATAACCTGCTTGGGAATTGCCTGCGAGGTGCTGCTGCTAAGGGCCTCCTACTGGTGTTCTGCGTGTACCAATGCCGGCAAATCCCCGCGACTCACCCGAAACGAGTTTTTAGCATGCTCAAGGCTTTGTCACACCGTGTCTTGGGAAGCCTTGCTGGTTGATTCGCGGGGGAAAAAAAATGCTACCCGGACCTCCTAGCAGTTAGTCCGCACCTGACAGTACCTAGCGCGTATCTCGCCCGTAGTTGCCCGGAGGTGCGCACGCAAGACCGATTTACCCACAGCCAAGTTTTGAGCATGACCAAAACTTTTCCCGGGGGAGTCGCGGGGATTGCCCGCAGAGGTCCACGTAGAACGCCAGTAAGAGGTCCTTAGCGGCAGCACCTCGCAGGCAACTCCCACGCAGGTACTTCGCAGTCCCCGTATGCGTCATTCAGAGGGATTCCTTCACCGAGTTATCAGCCCTCACTCGCCACCCACGCGCCTGACACGCACGTCACATGAAAGTTAAGGCCGTGTCACACCTTCTCGGGCAAGCTACGCGGGCTTGTGGCGAGGAGGTATTTTCCAGTACGTAGCAGATTTTCCGCGGGCGAACAAGAATGTTTGCAAGTTTCGCACTTGTTTTTTACCTACTAGACGCGTGCTATACTTAGCTTCTACATGCATGCATTCCGTGTGACCTGCGTGAGAGCTTTGAAACCGATCCGTTTTCTGTTACGAGCGACTTATGGGTACTGAGAAATACCTATGTTGGAGTTGCCTGCGAGGTGCTGCCGGTCAGGGTCTCCTACTGGTGTTCTGCGTGTACCTCTGCGAGCGAACCCCCACGACTCACTCGGAACAAGTTTTGAGCATGCTCAAGGCCTTGTCATACCGTATCTGGGGAAGTTTTGCGGCTTGACTTGCGGGGAAACAAATTTGCTACCCGGAGCTCTCCGCAGTTGGTCCGCACCTGACAGTACCTAGCGCGTACCTCGCCTGTAGTTGCCCGGAGGTGCGCACGCAAGTCCGATTTAACCACAGCCAAGTTTTGAGCATGACCAAAACTTTTTCCGGGTGAGTCGCGGGCCGCCCGGAGAGGTCCACACAGAACGCCAGTAGGAGGCCCTTAGGGTGGGATTTCACGGAGCACGCGAACGATTTGCGAATGACGCGAATGGCAAAATCCAGCATTCGCGTTTTAGTCTGCAAAAGATCGCCAAACAGACGTGAGGGTTCGGAAGTGTCGTCAATTGTTCGCGAATGTCGTTTTTACTTCGGCGAGAATTTCAAAAAAGTTTGAAATTTTTTGCGAACCTTTTCCGCACACTTAGTCGGGATTTGCTCGTGAATTGTTCTCGAAAGTGTCTTTAAAGCTTCGTCATAGGCGCAAGACCTTCGCAAGGCACGCGCGATATTCGCAAAATGTTCGTGAAACCCCAAACAGACTCCGAAACTGTGGAGAATGTCTCGCGTATGTTACGCGAAATCTGCGAAGTTTTTCCGATCATTTTACGACGTAATCGCAAACTGTTCGCGTACCTTTTGAGACATTCTCGCGAACGTTTACCGCACGTTTGGGGGATGTATGACTTATACGTTATCTACAGATAAAAATCGTATAATACATCTAAACATCAAAGATTTATTAACAACTATAGTAACAAAAGAAATTAAAAACTAGCAAAGAGAAAGAAATGTTTGATATAATGTACAAAAAAAAATCGCAGAATACACTTAAAATTAGTCTCAAGTATGTAAAATTTCATTTGAACTATAGAGATTATGTGTGGGAGGAACTGCTAAAAAATCAAATGCTTTACTAGTGGAGATAGGTCCTATAGGAAAAAATGTAGGCAAGCACACGATAGAGAAATGAGAGAAAAAGAAAGGAGAAACAGAGCAAAGAAAAAAAAATGAACTGAAGACAGCTTCCACCTCTCCTTGGGTACATTTTCTCCCATGATTATTGAAAATTTTTCGTTGTTCGCATTTCCGTCGCGTGTTCTTCGTGTACGTAACATGCTGTACTTTAGCAATGATACACACGACATTCGCACATACGTCGTGGGAACTTCGCACAAATTGCGCAAGAATAGTTTTCGGCTTCATTGCCGGAACACATTCGGAGAAAAACTTTTCCGAATGTTGGATTTTGTCATTCGCGTCCTTCGCAAATCGTTCGCGTGCTCCGTGAAATCCCACCCTTAGCGGCAGCACTTCGCAGGCAACTCCGACACAGGTACTTCGCAGTCCCCGTATGCAGCCAAGATAATGACATTCCGTGGGACTTTTGCCATTCCTTCAGAGGAATTCCTTCACCGAGTTGTCAGCCCCCACGTGACTGGTACCAGTGGCGTATCTAGGGAAAACGGCGCCCGGGGCAAGCACGAAAATTGCGTCCCTAATTTCTGAAAAAGTGTTCAACCCCAACACCATCCCGGTAGGGACTTTAAACAAAGTTTACATGATGCTTTTTCAAGCACTTAAAAGGGATCTTTTGAGGGTGATTTAAATGTAATGAATTTTGATAGATTTTGGCGAGCGAGCGCAGCGAAGCGAGCCGAAAATTTTTGTATTTCAGCTTACAAAACATGGAATTCTTGTCATTTTTTGCTTACCAAATCTTACAATTCTAATCAAGATAATACCGGTATAGTGATGGCCTTATAGATAACAATTTATACAAAAAAACTGAGGACTTTAAAAAATACTCTAAATTAGTGAGCTGAAATTTGTATATGTCCTCGTCATCATCACGTATTGTTCTTATTTTTTTTTAATATAAATTTTGGCGAGCGAGCGCAGCGAGCGAGCCGAAAATTTTTGTATTTCAGCTTACAAAACATGGAATTCTTGTCATTTTTTGCTTATTAAATCTCACAATTTTAGTGACGACCTTATAGATAACGATTTATACCAACAAACTGAGGACTTGAAAAAATACTCTAAATTAGTACGAGCGAGTGAGCCGAAATTTGTTTATTTCTGCGTCATCATTACGTTTTTTTCTTATCTTTTTTAATTTTTTTTTGCGCCCCCCTCCGCCGTATGTTCGAAACCGTTGCCGTCCTCTTTTGATCCAATCGGCGATCGCTTCAGAACGAATGAAATTGCAGTCGCTGCTCCGTGTAACATTTTTCCTGCTAAATATAAAACGACATGAGTGAACACAATAGACATTATCATTTTGTCCGCGTCATCGTCACGTTTTGTTCTTATCTTCTTCTCTTTTTTGTATACAAATTTTGGCGAGCGAGCGCAGCGAGCGAGCCGAAAATTTTTGTATTTCAGCTTACAAATCATGAAACTCTTGTCATTTTTTGCTTATTAAATCTTACAATTCTAATCAAGATATAGTGACAGCCTTATAGATAACGATTTATACCAACAAACTGAGGACTTGAAAAAATACTCTAAATTAGTACGATCTTGTTTGATTCGGGGTTTTTTGCGCCCCCCCCCCCCCGTATGTTCGAAACCGTTGGCGCCTTCTTTTGATCCAATTGGCGATCGCTTCAGAACGAAAAAAATTGCAGCCGCTGCTCCGTGAAACATTTTGCCTGCTAAATATAAAATGACATGTGTGAACACAATAGACACTGTCATTTTGTCATAATCACGTTTTGTTCTTACCTTTTGGTCTTACCTTCTCTTTTATATAAATTTTGGCGAGCGAGCGCAGCGAGCGAGCCGAAAATTTTTGTATTTCAGCTCACAGAACATGGAATTTTTGTGTGAACACAATAAACATTGTCATTTTGTCCGCGTCATCATGTTTTGTTTTTATCTTGTTTGATTTGGTTTTCTGCCCCCCCCCCACCACTCTCCCTCCCCCCTTCCAGGCGAGTTTTTTTTTTTTTCCTTCTTCTTCTCCTTTTCTTTTTTTCTTCTTCTTCTTCGCTTTTTTCCCCCTTTTTTTCTTCTTCTTTTTTTCTTTTTTTTTCTTTTTTTTTTTTTGCGCCCCCAAGGAGTGGCGCCCGGGGCACGTGCCCCCTTGCCCCCCCCCCCCCTAGATACGCCACTGACTGGTACACAGGTCGCACAGTATACCCGCAAGTAGAATTTAAGTAGAACGCTTCCAGCAAGTAAGACACATGCACTGACTCGCCCAAATCCTTGTCCACCCTCAGAAATTGTCCGGTATGCTGGAAAATCCCTACACGCAACAATCCCGCGTAGCTTGCCCGGAAAGGTGTGACAGGGCCTAGACATGGTTGCGGGTAAAAAGAATTGCGTGCCAACCTCCGGGCGACTACGGGTGAGATACGTGCTAGGTACTGTCATGTGCGGTTCATGTACGGGGACCTCCGGGTAGTAAAAATTGTTCTTTGCAAGTCGCACGCAAGGCTTGCCCGGAAAGGTGTGACACGGCCTTTAGACACATGCGAAACTTGCCCAAATCCTTGTATGCCTGCAAAAATTGTCCTGCGTGCTGGAAAATCCCCGCACGCAACAAGCCTGCCTAGCTTGCCCGGTAAGGTGTGACAGGTCCTAAACTTGGCTGCGGGTGAATGGGACTTGCGTGAGCAACTCTGGGTAACTACGGGTGAGATACGTGATAGTAACTGTCATGTGCGGGTCACTTGCAGGGACCTCCGGGTGGTAAAAGTTGTTTTTCGCAAGTCGCATGCAAGACTTGCCCGGAAAGGTGTGACACGGCCTTTACCTTTTTGATTTACATTGGCAGTTGTCTATATCTTCGCATTTTTGTTTGTCTGTTTGACTGCTTGTTTGTTCTTATATTCCATATTGCATGAAGCTGTGTTGTGACGCATCATAATCCTATTTTTTTTTTCTGTTTCCATTTCACCATGAGTATCTCCTTAGGTAGAGCGAGCGCTTTGTAAGAATCAATTATTATTATTGATATTATTATGATGATCATGATCATGATCATGATTATTATTATAATCATGATCATGATCATGATCATGATCATGATTATTGTTATAATCATTATTATCATTCTTGATATGATGATGATGATGATGATTATTATTATTACTACTATTACTACTATTATTTGTACCAATATTGGTATTAGCTTTAATATTATCGTCATCATCATCGTCGTCATCATCATCATTATTATTATCATCATTAGAAATTAAGCTGTGGCAGTGCAAGTTTGCTTGAAGAACACAAAAAGGAACAAAAAGAATCATTGCAAATCGCAGATTCGAACGAGGACCATGATCTAGGCGAGATCACATTCCATCTTGGACTGCACGTCAATGACACTTACGCATCAACTTCGAATTTAAACTTTGCAATGCTTTAATATGTATTTCAGTCTGATCCATTATGATTGTTGGTACATTTATCTTCTTATTTTTTTTTTTTTACAAGGCATTTGTCACGTTTCATAATCATTCCTTTTTTTTCTCTCCCTCTCTAATTTTGAAAAGGCCACCACTGATCTCTATGGGAACTGCACCCTTCAGCACTCTGGAACGTCCGCCGCTGCCCCTGAAGCCGCCGGAGTGTTTGCCTTGGCTCTGGAGGCCAAGTAAGTCACACCTTTCGAAGAGATAATTGTCATAGATACAGAGGCACGATCGTTATCTGTTTGGTTCTCTCGACAGATGCGTCTTTGCGTCACAAGATTCAAGATCACTGATCTTCATTACTTGGCTTTAGTTATCATTATACAGCACTATTGCTTAAATTCTGCGAACAAATCTACTGGAACTTACCAGCGTTGACAAGGTCGCACATAACTGCAGGCCTAAGTTTAAATGCTTGACGGATTAAATCCCCCCCCCCCCCCCGAATTAAAAAAATAAATAAAAAAAATCTTATTACGAGCTAAAGATGGCATCAGTAGCGTTGCCAGCTAATATGTTTTATGATATTCATTTTTCTCACTTTGCAATAAACTGTTTGCTTTTGTTATTGCAGTTATGATTTTGATCTGCAGAGGTTGACAGCCCTGCAATAAATGCCTGAACCGGAAAAAAAAAATATTCTCAGACCACAATGTGGAGGAAATTACAACAAGGTGTTAATTTGAAACCGTGATGAATCTGGAATGATGTTGATTGATGTCTTAGAACGTTGATTGAAATCCAGTGCTGTCATGCATACACGTAGTGTTGTGTGCATTTGGTGGTGTGTGTGTTGACGTGTACTACTAGCAGTCAAGCAGGTATGTAAGCTTCCAAAATTAATACTTAAACACGCGTCTTAGTTGTTGATGTTCTAAAAAGGAACACGTATAGCACACGTACTTACGCACGCTAACATACAAACATAACGGAAATATTTGTCAAAATCTCGTAACTCGAGTTGTATGAGTTGTCCTCATAATAGATTCGTTTTTGTCATTTTGTTGTTTATTATTATTCCAGCTAGAATTACCTTAATATCAGCGATGCAAAAAGAGAGAGCGCTTTTCAGGAAAGGGAACTTTCTAAACAAAGGAAATTTCATTGCACACAGGAATTCATGTACTAAAAGTATCATATAACAATAAACCTTATCTGAGCAGTCTACATATCGGGTTACAGTCAGCCTCAAAATGCCGAATCATTTTCCGTTTATGAATGATGTCCATCTGTTCATGAGACAGGTACATTCTAGCCAAGTGAAAATTCTATTCTTTTCCACTATCGTTTTATACGTTTCGCACTTACGTTCCGACCTCTTAACTTCCATGCAGTCCTGAGCTAACATGGCGTGATATCCAACACCTTACCGTCCTCACCTCCCACAAAAACCAACTGTACGACGAGAACTATAAATGGCAGTGCAACGGCGTCGGTCTCGAGTTCAACCACCTCTTCGGGTTCGGCGTCCTCGATGCCGGCGCTATGGTTAAGCTGGCGGAGAAGTGGGAGACCGTTCCGGAGAGGTTTCACTGTACAGGAGCCCACTGGAATGGCTCGAGGTAACGAGATTTGGTTCCGTTTAGCATGTTTAGTTTTACTTTTTGCATTTTAGGAATTGTTGACTCCGTAACATCAATGGCCATGGTCAGCATCAAACATGCATTACCTTTTTACTGAACTTGTTTTTTCTCCGATTTCATTTACTCGATGCAAGTTCTCAACTGTCCTTTCTTTTCTCCGCAGCACCGTGAGAGCCGGTGACAAGCTAGTGCTGAAGCTTAACACTGACGCTTGTGACGGCCAGAAGGGCTTCGTTCGTTACCTGGAGCACACTCAGGCCATTATCACCCTGAACAGCTCCCGGCGAGGAGACGTCACCCTCAACCTCACCTCCCCGATGGGCACCCGCAGCATTCTCCTTAGCACGCGGCCAGAAGACGACGACGACAAGGATGGCTTCCAGCACTGGCCTTTCATGACCACCCACACCTGGGGAGAGGACCCGCGGGGAGAATGGATTCTGGAGGTGGCCATGGTGCCCGGGTCCCCACATGCCGCTACCCTCACAGAATGGTCTCTGGTCCTCCACGGCACCCAGACCGCGCCCTATATCGAAGAGGCCAACGCTCGCTCTAAGTGCAAGGCCAAGATAGAGCAGCTGGCGAAGCAAGCCGAGGAGGCCGAACGCAACCAGACCATCCTCGACCGCCAGGAAGAAGAGGAGTTCGAAGCCGTAGAGCAGGCGTTGGAGAACGAAGAGCTGGCGCAGCTCGAAAACGAGGAGGAAGAGGAGGAGCAGGCAGCTGCTGCAGTGTCCGAAGATTACCCCGACGAAGCAGAACCGTCCAGCGATCTCTACAACGGCCTCGAGAACGAGGTCTTTGGGTCGGAATCAATCTTTGCTGATTACTATAGTTCTTCTTATCCTTCATACCTCCAATCCTGGAGAAAATTCAGTAATGATGATGATTTTCTGGCTTTACTAAAGAAACTCCTCTCGAAGGAAAGCCGTGAGTGAAATTCATCTCTAATAATTAATCTCAGGATAGTGGGGGTTAGGAAACCCATGGTTAAAAAAATAATACATGAAAAATAAAATCGGAACTATGGGTGCTCGGGTGTGAAAACCTTTATTGGTCGCGTAGACAGATTGCTCAAATCCAATCGGCAACTGCAAACTAAAACTTACTATGCTGTGGACTTAAAAAGATGAGAATAAAATTAGTTTTAATGAACATTCGAACTCAGGGTAAATTATAAAACGAAAATTAAATTTCTTATGGATCATTTAAGAAAGATTTGGGTCAATCAACATGTTTTATTTACTTGATTGTTGGTATTTGTAATCCGAAATCGCTATGCTCAGAGACAGAGCGCGAGGCGAGTATAAGTTCACAAGAATAAACGTTTCTTCATCATCTTCAATGTTATACCCAGCACTCACTCAGGTGGTCATCTGTACCGCATGCGCGTTCCCGATTTTTCGGGAAAAGGGGTATATTTTAGGGGCTCAGTTCGGGGGAAAAATCCCCCAAATCGTGGAAATAGACGGTCTTTTAGTATTCTTTGAGTTTGGGTGATTCTTTTTTTTTAAATCAGGGATAGTTTTCAAATCTTTCCCCGAGCAATCCTGAAATAGCGTTCCGAACAGGGTTAGTTTAAACCCCAGGAAATTTCCGAAATAAGGGTATAGTACGGTTCTTGGTGTTTGCTCTGCATGTTTTGCTGTAGAGCATACCGGACTGGCCTTCTTTCCGCATTGGGGGGGGGGGGGGGGGGATCTTGATGGCTTCCCTTCATAAA